>NC_092095.1:3707532-3737532 GCF_045679555.1 Salvelinus alpinus
CAGACAACAGACCAGACAACAGACCAGACAACCAGACCAGACAACAGACCAGACAACCAGACCAGACAACCAGACCAGACAACCAGACCAGACAACAGACCAGACAACCAGACCAGACAACCAGACCAGACAACCAGACCAGACAACAGACCAGACAACAGACCAGACAACCGACCAGACAACAGACCAGACAACAGACCAGACAACAGACCAGACAACCAGACCAGACAACCAGACCAGACAACCAGACCAGACAACCAGACCAGACAACAGACCAGACAACAGACCAGACAACAGACCAGACAACAGACCAGACAACCAGACCAGACAACAGACCAGACAACCAGACCAGACAACCAGACCAGACAACAGACCAGACAACAGACCAGACAACAGACCAGACAACCAGACCAGACAACTAGACCAGACAACAGACCAGACAACCAGACCAGACAACAGACCAGACAACAGACCAGACAACAGACCAGACAACCAGACCAGACAACTAGACCAGACAACAGACCAGACAACCAGACCAGACAACAGACCAGACAACCAGACCAGACAACCAGACCAGACAACAGACCAGACAACCAGACCAGACAACAGACCAGACAACAGACCAGACAACAGACCAGACAACAGACCAGACAACCAGACCAGACAACAGACCAGACAACAGACCAGACAACTAGACCAGACAACTAGACCAGACAACAGACCAGACAACAGACCAGACAACAGACCAGACAACTAGACCAGACAACAGACCAGACAACAGACCAGACAACAGACCAGACAACTAGACCAGACAACAGACCAGACAACCAGACCAGACAACAGACCAGACAACAGACCAGACAACCAGATCAGACAACAGACCAGAAAACCAGACCAGACAACAGACCAGACAACCAGACCAGACAACAGACCAGACAACCAGACCAGACAACAGACCAGACAACCAGACCAGACAACAGACCAGACACCAGACCAGACAACAGACCAGACAACCAGACCAGACAACAGACCAGACAACCAGACCAGACAACAGACCAGACAACCAGACCAGACAACATACCAGACAACAGACCAGACAACAGACCAGACAACAGACCAGACAACAGACCAGACAACAGACCAGACAACAGACCAGACAACCAGACCAGACAACAGACCAGAAAACAGACCAGACAACAGACCAGACAACCAGACCAGACAACCAGACCAGACAACAGACCAGGGCCCGGTTGAATAAAGCATCTTGCTTCCATTAAGGATTTACCTAAAATAATAATTTCCCCTTGCCTGGGGGAAATGTTTACGGGTGTTGCATACTGGGGGCAGCAGGTAGCCTAGCAGGTTAGAGAGGTGAACCAGCAACTGGAGGGTTGCCAGTTTGAATCCAGGGTCCGACGGGAAAAATCTAATGCCTGCCGTTGTGCCCTTGAGCAAGGCGCTTAACCCAGGGCCATCCTGCCCATTAGGCAGGATTAGGTGGCCTCTTAGAGCAGCAGATTGAGGAGGGAGGCATTTTCTGGGCTAAACTGACCAACAACACAAAAAATCACATAATTCTTCCCCAAAACAATGATAGAGATTGTCAGCAATGATAGAGATTGTCTCAGCAAGTGGCATATGGGCTACTAAGGTGAACATGATAAGCAGTACCCACTTTGCCAATGGCAGGGGCACAAAATATGTATTGTGTCCATGCCCAGTGATCCTCTCCATGGTACTGTTGAAGAGACACAGCCCTGTGGCACCAACACTCTGTCAAAGTCATCTAACATTAATCATGTAGCCTGTATGGAAGAAAGAGTATATTGCCTCTGTGGATTTTCTGTAGCCTACAGGGCGACCAAATTTATGACAATCTCATGAGACACACACTCACCAAGATGGCGCCGATAGACTTGACAGCTCTGTTTCTAGCTGCTAAGCAACTTTGCACTATTTGTACAGAATATTTGCAGTATTTTTTTTCTGTGCTTTTTCTTACATTATTTGCCCAGAATGTTTTTTGCGTTATTATATACAGCCGGAAATAACTTTTGCATATTAGAGCGATGGTAACTAGCCAGCATTCCGACCAGAAATACGACTCACGAATTGAATCCAACGCTTCCGAGTATATTACTCTATAATGTTCAGTCCCTGGACAATAAAGTAGACGAGCTCAGGGCGAAGATCTCCTTCCAGAGAGACATCAAGGACTTTAACCTCTCTTGGGCACGTGAGACGGTAGCGTCCCACCACTTCAACAGCCAGTGAAAACTGCTGGGCGCCAAATTCAAATACAGAAATACTCATTATAAAAATTCAGAAAACAAAACATATTTACATAGGTTTAAAGATTAACTTCTTGTGAATCCAACCACGGTGTCAGATTTAAAAAATGCTTTACGGCGAAAAGCATACATTACGATTATGAGAACATAGCCCACAAGAC
This sequence comes from Salvelinus alpinus, assembly GCF_045679555.1. Lineage (NCBI taxonomy): Eukaryota > Metazoa > Chordata > Actinopteri > Salmoniformes > Salmonidae > Salvelinus > Salvelinus alpinus. The sequence continues at coordinate 3,709,985 of NC_092095.1, forward strand.
AAATCATTACAAACAGTAGCCAGCCAGATAGAACAGTTACACAATTTAGAAATAGAGATACAATTAACATACTCTGTTTCACGGAATCATGGCTCTCTGCAGCTATACTGTCGAGTCCAAACAGCCAGCTGGGTTCTCAGTGCATCGTGCAGACAGGAATAAGACAGGGGGACATGTATGTTTCATGATTAACTATGTATGTAACATGTTACATGTTGTGATTGTAACTCAAGTCCTTTTGTTCACCCAACCTAGAATGCCTCACAATCAAATGTCGACCGTATTACCTCCCAAGAGAATTCTCTTCGGTTATCGTCATAGCCATGTATATCCCCCCTCAAGCCGATACCACGATGGCCCTCAAGGAACTACACTGGATTTGGTTCAAACTGGAAAATGCATATTCTGAGGCCACATTTATTGTAGCAGGGGACTTAAAACTTCTTGTCAATAGAGGGGCGCTGTTTTCACTTTGGAAAAAATCGTGCCCAAATGAAACGGCCTCGTACTCTTTTCTAGATCATACAATATGCATATTATTATTACTATTTGATAGAAAACACTCAGAAGTTTCTAAAACTGTAAGAATTATATATGTGAGTAAAACAGAACTCATTTTGCATTCCATACAGGAAGTGAAAAATCTGAAAACGAGGCTCTGTTTCAGGGCCTGCCTATTCAACTGGCTTTTATTTATCGATATGCATGCACTTCATACGCCTTCCACTAGATGTCAACAGGCAGTGGAACGTGGAATGGGGTGTCTAGCTTGATCTGAGGTCGAATGAGAGCTTTTGGAGTGACAGGTCCGGAATTTTCTTTGTCTTCTAAGGTGCGCGGCGGAGCTCGACATTGTCTTCTGAAAAGCGTGACGTATACACGGCGAATATCTCCGGGCTCTGATTTTATTTGATACATGTGATAATAACATCATAAAGTAGTTTTTTTCAACCGAGTTTTATCAGTTTATTCAACGTTTATTGGGACTTTTAGAGTTTTCCGTTCTTTGCGTCAAGAGAGGATGGGAATGTTAGCAACCTTGGCTAGCATTGTGGCGCGAATTCGACAGAAGAAATGGACATTCTAAAACCAAACAACGATTTATTCTGGACCAAGGACTCCTTGTACAACATTCTGATGGAAGCTCAGCAAAAGTAAGAAAACATTTATGATGTTATTTCGTATTTCTGTGTAAAATGTTGAGTCCTATTCTCCGGCGTTTTGGTGAGCGCTGTCTCGCAATAACGCAAGCTGTATGTTATGGTAAAGTTATTTAAAAAAAATCTAACACAGCGGTTGCATTAAGAACCAGTGTATCTTTCATTTGCCATACAACAAGTATTTTTATGTAAAGTTTTTGATGAGTTCTTTGGTCAGATTAGGTGAGTGTCCAAAATATCTCCGGAGATTCTGGTGAATCGATGCTACGTATTCACAATGTATAACCAGGATTTGTAGCTATAAATATGCACATTTTCGAACAAAACATAATTGTATTGTATAACATGATGTTATAAGACAGTCATCTGATGAAGTTGTCCAAAGGTTAGTGATTAATTTTATATATTTTGCTGGTTTTTGCGAAAGCTACCTTTGCGGTGATTGAATGCGTTTGTGTGTTTGGCTATTGTGGTAAGCTAATATAATTCTATATTGTGTTTTCGCTGTAAAACACTTAAAAAATCGGAAATATTGGCTGGATTCACAAGATGTTTATCTTTCATTTGCTGTACACCATGTATTTTTCATAAATGTTTTATGATGAGTATTTATTTATTTCACGTTGCTCTCTGTAATTATTCTGGCTGCTTTGGTGCTATTTTTGATGGTAGCTGCAATGTAAAACTATGATTTATACCTCAAATATGCACATTTTCGAACAAAACATAAATGTATTGTATAACATGTTATAAGACTGTCATCTGATGAAGTTGTTTCTTGGTTAGTGACTAATTTTATATCTATTTTGTCGGTTTTGTGAAAGCTACCTATGCGGTGGAAACATGGTGAAAATATGCGGTTGTGTGTTTGGCTATTGTGGTTAGCTAATAGAAATACATATTTTGTTTTCACGGTAAAACATTTAAAAAATCGGAAATGATGGCTGGATTCACAAGATGTTTATCTTTCATTTGCTGTATTGGACTTGTGATTTCATGAAAATTATATTATATGATATCCCTGTCACGTTAGGCTAGGCTATGCTAGTCAGCTTTTTTGATGAGGAGGATCCCGGATCCGGGAGAGAGAAGCGGTAGAGGTTTTAAACAAAGCAAATCTGAGGAAAACACATTGCCTGTAGTACTCACACTTCAAAAACTCTCAACCGTTGATACTCACCTTTCCGGGATGTCTACAAGGCCCTCCCCCGCCCTGCCTTCAGCAAATCAGATCACAACTCCATTCTGTTCCTCCCTTCCTATAGGCAGAAACTCAAACAGGAAGTACCCATGCTAAGGTCAATTCAACGCTGGACTGACCAATCGGAATCCATGCTTCAAGATTGTTTTGATCACGTGGACTGGGATATGTTCCGGGTTGCCTCTGAGAATAACATTGATGTATACACTGACAATGTGACTGAGTTCATCAAGAAGTGTATAGGGGATGGTGTTCCCACTGTGATGATTAAATCCTACCCAAACCAAAAACCGTGGACAGATGGAAGCATTCGCGCAAAACTGAATGTGCGAACCACCACATTTAACCACGGCAAGGTGATTGAGAATATGGTTTAATACAAACAGTGCAGTTATGCCCTCTGTAATGCAATCAAACAAGCAAAAAGTCAGGACAGAGACAAGGTGGAGTCGCAATTCAGTGTCTCAGACACGAGAGGTATGTGGCCAGACCATCACGGATTACAAAGGGAAAACCAGCCATGTTGTGAACACCGACACCTTACTACCGGACAAGCTAAACAACTTCTTCGCCCGCTTTGAGAATAGCACAGTGGCCAACGTGAGTAAGACATTTAAGTGTGTTAACCCTCGCAAGGCTGCCAGTCCAGACCAGCTGCCTGGAGAGTTTATGGACATATTCAATCTCTCCCTATCCCAGTCTGCTGTCCCCACTTGCTTCAAGATTCCTGTTCCTATAAAAGCAAAGGTAACTGAACAAAATGACTAATACCCCATAGCACTCACATCTGTCATCATGATGTGCTTTGTGAGGCTAGTTAAGGATCATATCACCTCCGTCTTACCTGACACCCTAGACCCACTTCAATTTGCATACCACCGCAATCGATCCATGGACAATGCAATCACCATCGCACTGCACAAGATACATATCTATGTCAGAATGCTGTTCATTGACTACAGCTCAGCCTTCAACACCATAGTACTCTCCAAGCTCATCATTAAGCTCGGGGCCCTGGGTCTGAACCCCACTCATTGCAACTGGGTCCTGGACTTCCTGACGGGCTGCCCCCAGGTGGTGAAGGTAGGAAACAATGCCTCCACTACACTGATCATCAACACAGGGGCCCCACAAGGATGCGTGCTCAGCTCCCTCCTGTACCCCCTGTTCACTCATGACTGCGTGGCCACGCACGGCTTCAACTCAATCATCAAGATTGCAGATGACACAATAGTGGTAGGCCTGATTACGAACAATGCCGAAATAGCCTACAGGGAGGTGGTGAGGGCCCTGGCGAAGTGGTGCAGGGATAATAATTTCTACAAAACGAAGGAGCTGATCGTGGACTTCAGGAGATGGCAGAGGAAGAACTCCCCCATCCACATCAACGGAGCTGCAGTGGAGAAGGTGAAAAGCTTCAAGTTCCTTGGTATACACATCACCAACAGCGCCTCTTCAAACTCAGGAGGCTGAAGAAATTTGGTTTGGCCCCTAAGACCCTCACAAACTTTTACAGATGCACGATTGAGAGCATTCTGTCGGGCTGTATCACTGCCTGGTATGGCAACTGCACCATCTGCAACCACAGGGCTCTCCAGAGGGAGGTGCGGTATGCCCAACGCATCACTGGTGGCACACTGCCAGCCCTCCAGGACACCTACAGCACCCGATGTCACAGGAAGGCCAAAAAGATCATCAAGGACATCAACCACCCGAGCCACAGCCTGTTCACCCCGTTATCATCCAGAAGGCGAGGTCAGTACAGGTGAATCAAAGCAGGGACTGAGAGACTGAAAAACAGCCTCTATCTCAAGGCCATCAGACTGTTAAATAGCCATCATTAGCCGACCTCCTACCCTACCCTCCCCGACTACCACCTGGTTACTCAACCCTGCACCTTAGAATCTGCTGACCTATGACCATAGACATCGGACACTGGTCACTTTAATAATGTTTACATACTGTTGTACTCATTTCGTATGTATATACTGTATTCAAGTCAAGGCCATCCTATTTAACTATTGCTGTATATATACCGTCACACATATATACAGTGGGGCAAAAAAGTATTTAGTCAGCCACCAATTGTGCAAGTTCTCCCACTTAAAAAGATGAGAGAGGCCTGTAATTTTCATCATAGGTACACTTCAACTATGACAGACAAAATGAGAAGAAAAAAAATCCAGAAAATCACATTGTAGGATTTTTAATGAGTTTATTTGCAAATTATGGTGGAAAATAAGTATTTGGTCAGTACCAAAAGTTTATCTCAATACTTTGTTATATACCCTTTGTTGGCAATGACAGAGGTCAAACGTTTTCTGTAAGTCTTCACAAGGTTTTCACACACTGTTGCTGGTATTTTGGCCCATTCCTCCATGCAGATCTCCTCTAGAGCAGTGATGTTTTGGGGCTGTTGCTGGGCAACACGGACTTTCAACTCCCTCCAAAGATTTTCTATGGGGTTGAGATCTGGAGACTGGCTAGGCCACTCCAGGACCTTGAAATGCTTCTTACGAAGCCACTCCTTCGTTGCCCGGGCGGTGTGTTTGGGATCATTGTCATGCTGAAAGACCCAGCCACGTTTCATCTTCAATGCCCTTGCTGATGGAAGGAGGTTTTCACTCAAAATCTCACGATACATGGCCCCATTCATTCTTTCCTTTACACAGATCAGTCGTCCTGGTCCCTTTGCAGAAAAACAGCCCCAAAGCATGATGTTTCCACGCCCATGCTTCACAGTAGGTATGGTGTTCTTTGGATGTAACTCAGCATTCTTTGTCCTCCAAACACGACGAGTTGAGTTTTTACAAAAAAAAGTTCTATTTTGGTTTCATCTGACCATATGACATTCTCCCAATCTTCTTCTGGATCATCCAAATGCTCTCTAGCAAACTTCAGACGGGCCTGGACATGTACTGGCTTAAGCAGGGGGACACGTCTGGCACTGCAGGATTTGAGTCCCTGGCGGCGTAGTGTGTTACTGATGGTAGGCTTTGTTACTTTGGTCCCAGTTCTCTGCAGGTCATTCACTAGGTCCCCCCGTGTGGTACTGGGATTTTTTGCTCACCGTTCTTGGGATCATTTTGACCCCACGGGGTGAGATCTTGCGTGGAGCCCCAGATCGAGGGAGATTATCAGTGGTCTTGTATGTCTTCCATTTCCTAATAATTGCTCCCACAGTTGATTTATTCAAACCAAGCTGCTTACCTATTGCAGATTCAGTCTTCCCAGCCTGGTGCAGGTCTACAATTTTGTTTCTGGTGTCCTTTGACAGCTCTTTGGTCTTGGCCATAGTGGAGTTTGGAGTGTGACTGTTTGAGGTTGTGGACAGGTGTCTTTTATACTGATAACAAGTTCAAACAGGTGGCATTAATACAGGTAACGAGTGGAGGACAGAGGAGCCTCTTAAAGAAGAAGTTACAGGTCTGTGAGAGCAGAAATCTTGCTTGTTTGTAGGTGACCAAATACTTATTTTCCACTATAATTTGCAAATAAATTCATAAAAAATCCTACAATGTGATTTTCTGGATTTTTTTTCTCATTTTGTCTGTCATAGTTGAAGTGTACCTATGATGAAAATTACAGGCCTCTCTCATCTTTTTAAGTGGGAGAACTTGCACAATTGGTGGCTGACTAAATACTTTTTTGCCCCACTGTATATACTATTCTATCCTACGTATTCTATAGATATACTAAATATTATATCCACATACTGTCCATGTTTATACAGTGGGGAGAACAAGTATTTGATACACTGCCGATTTTGCAGGTTTTCCTACTTACAAAGCATGTAGAGGTCTGTAATTTTTATCATAGGTACACTTCAACTGTGAGAGACGGAATCTAAAACAAAAATCCAGAAAATCACATTGTATGATTTTTAAATAATTAATTTGCATTTTATTGCATGACATAAGTATTTGATCACCTACCAACCAGTAAGAATTCCGGCTCTCACAGACCTGTTAGTTTTTCTTTAAGAAGCCCTCCTGTTCTCCACTCATTACCTGTATTAACTGCACCTGTTTGAACTCGTTACCTGTATAAAAGACACCTGTCCACACACAATCAAACAGATTCCAACCTCTCCACAATGGCCAAGACCAGAGAGCTGTGTAAGGACATCAGGGATAAAATTGTAGACCTGCACAAGGCTGGGATGGGCTACAGGACAATAGGCAAGCAGCTTGGTGAGAAGGAAACAACTGTTGGCGCAATTATTAGAAAATGGAAGAAGTTCAAGATGACGGTCAATCACCCTCGGTCTGGGGCTCCATGCAAGATTTCACCTCGTGGGGCATCAATGATCATGAGGAAGGTGAGGGATCAGCCCAGAACTACACGGCAGGACCTGGTCAATGACCTGAAGAGAGCTGGGACCACAGTCTCAAAGAAAACCATTAGTAACACACTACGCCGTCATGGATTAAAATCCTGCAGCGCACGCAAGGTCCCCCTGCTCAAGCCAGCGCATGTCCAGGCCCGTCTGAAGTTTGCCAATGACCGTCTGGATGATCCAGAGGAGGAATGGGAGAAGGTCATGTGGTCTGATGAGACAAAAATAGAGCTTTTTGGTCTAAACTCCACTCGCCGTGTTTGGAGGAAGAAGAAGGATGAGTACAACCCCAAGAACACCATCCCAACCGTGAAGCATGGAGGTGGAAACATCATTCTTTGGGGATGCTTTTCTGCAAAGGGGACAGGACGACTGCACCGTATTGAGGGGAGGATGGATGGGGCCATGTATCGCGAGATCTTGGCCAACAACCTCCTTCCCTCAGTAAGAGCATTGAAGATGGGTCGTGGCTGGGTCTTCCAGCATGACAACGACACGAAGCACACAGCCATGGCAACTAAGGAGTGGCTCCGTAAGAAGCATCTCAAGGTCCTGGAGTGGCCTAGCCAGTCTCCAGACCTGAACCCAATAGAAAATCTTTGGAGGGAGCTGAAAGTCCGTATTGCCCAGCGACAGCCCCGAAACCTGAAGGATCTGGAGAAGATCTGTAGGGAGGAGTGGGCCAAAATCCCTGCTGCAGTGTGTGCAAACCTAGTCAAGAACTACAGGAAACGTATGATCTCTGTAATTGCAAACAAAGGTTTCTGTACCAAATATTAACTTCTGCTTTTCTGATGTATCAAATACTTATGTCATGCAATAAAATGCAAATTAATTACTTAAAAATCATACAATGTGATTTTCTGGATTTTTGTTTTAGATTCCGTCTCTCATAGTTGAAGTGTACCTATGATAATAATTACAGACCTCTACATGCTTTGTAAGTAGGAAAACCTGCAAAATCGGCAGTGTATCAAATACTTGTTCTCCCCACTGTATATCCCATCACACACATATATATATATATATATATATATATATATATATATATATATATATATTTATACTGTATTTACACTCTGGACTCTGACATTGCTCATCCTAATTTTTATATAGATCTTAATTCCATTCATTCAATTTTAGATTTGTGTGTGTTGTGAATTGTTAGTTATTACTGCACAGTTGGAGCTAGACACATAAGCATTTCGTTAGTCCCGCAATAACATCTTCTAAATATGTGTATGTGACCAATAAAATGTGATTTAATTCGATTTTTTTTAACGTCACGCTTGATTTCTATCAAATAGCCTAAATGGCACCCTATCAAATCAGAATACTCTTCGATGTGAATATGAATGAACATTTCCTAAAAATAGGACAGGTAAAAGTAAAATGGACAACAGCCTATGGAATCAAATTAGGCTACTCACAACTGTTGTCCGGGAGTTTCACTCAGTGGGCTAAATTGTCAATATTATTAGTCATTTCAAATCTGTATTTGTTCATTTCTGAGCTGATCGTGGCGAAGAAGAACATGCGAACTGCATTTTCCAAGAAAATGCGACGCCTGACAACATGGGTAGCTGAGATAGGCAACGAGTGAGTTTCAAGTTTGGAGAAGCTTATGTACAATTTATCATACCATTTCTACCAAAATCCGACGAATGCGAGAGCACCAGCCTTATGGACAAATTGATTCACCGTGAGCCATTGCGGTAAAGAAATGAGCACATGGAACGTGGAGATGAGACACAGCAGTAGGCCTATAAATCAAATCAAATCAAAGTGTATTGGTCCCGTTCACAGATTTGCAGATGTTATCACAGGTGCAGCGAAATGCTTGTGCAGCAATAATACATAGAAAGCAATACAAAACAATACATACATAATCCAAACGTGCAATGTCAGAGTCCGGAATATAATATACATTCAGTGGCCAGTTTATTAGGTACACCAGACAGGCATCGAGGCATTTAGTTACTGTTCCAATGAACGTTAGAATGGGCAAAAAGAGTGATCTAAGCGATTTTGAGCGTGGTATGATTGTCCGTGCCAGGCGCGCCAGTTCCAGTATCTCAGAAACGTCCGGCCTCCTGGGCTTTTCATGCACGACAGGGCAGTGTTTCTACAACTTCATTAGAGTCCGCCTGTGGTAAATTCAGTTGATTAGACAAGATTTGGAAAGGCACACACCTGTCTATATAAAGTCCCACAGTTGAAAGTGCACGTCAGAGCAAAAACCAAGCCATGGGGTCGAAGGAATTGTCTGTAGAGCTCCGAGACAGGATTGTGTTGAGGCACAGATCTGGGGAAGGGTACCATAAATTGTCTGCAGCATTGAAGGTCCCCAAGAACCCAGTGGCCTTCATTATTCTTCAATGGAAGAGGTTTTGGAATCACCAAGACTCTACCTAACGCTGGTCGCCAAGCCGAACTGAGCAATTGGGGGAGAAGGGCCTTGGTCAGGGAGGTGACCAAGAACCGATGGTCACTCAGACAGAGCTCTAGAGTTCCTCTGTGGAGATGGGAGAACCTTCCAGAAGGACAACCATCTCTGCAGCACTCCACCAATCAGGCCTTTATGGTAGAGTGGCCAGACGGAAGGCACTCCTCAGTAAAGGCACATGACAGCCCGCTTGAAGTTTACCAAAAGGCACCTAAAGACTCTGACCATGAGAAACAAGATTCTCTGGTCTGATGAAACCAAGATTAAACTCTTTGGCCCGAATACCAAGCATCACGTCTGGAGGAAACCTGACACCATCCGTACGGTGAAGCATGGTGGTGGCAGCATCATGCTGTGTGGATGTTTTTCAGCTGCAGGGACTGGGAGACTAGTCAGGATCGATGGAAAGATGAATGAAGCAAAGTACAGTGAGATCTGTAAAGAAAACCAATTCCAGAGCCCTAAGGACCTCAGACTAGGGTGAAGGTTCACCTTCTAACAGGACAACGACCCTAAGGTCGCAGCCAAGACAATGTAGGAGTGGCTTCGGGACAAGTCTCTGAATGTCCCTGAGTGGCTCAGCCAGAGCCCGGACTTGAGCCAGAGCCCAGACTTGAAGCCGATCTAACATCTCTGAAGAGACCTGAAATTACCTGACAGAGCTTGAGAGGATCTGCAGAGAAGAATGGGAGAAACTTCCCAAATACAGGTGTGCCAAACTTGTAGCATCATACCCAAGAAGACTTAAGGCTGTAATCGTTGCCTAAGGTGCTTAAACAAAGTACTTAGTAAAGGGTCTGAATACTTACGTAAATGTGATATTTAAGTTTTTTATTTTAATACATTTGCTGCAATTTCTAAAAACATATTTTTGTTTTGTCGTTATGGGGTATTGTGCGTAGATTGATGAGGGGGAAAAATAATGTAATCCATTTTAGAATAAGGCTGTAACATAATAAAATGTGTAACGTAAAAACAATGGTCAAGGGGTATGAATACTTTCTGAATGCACTGTAGATAATAAACAAAAGTGAAATAAACAATACAAAATGAACATTAAACATTAAACTCACAAAAGTTCCAAAGGATGTCATATTATGGCTATAAACAGTGTTTTAACGATGTGCAAATAGTTAATTAAAGTACAAAAGGGAAAATAAATAAACACAAATATGCGCTGTACGTACAATGGTGTTTGTTCTTCACTGGTTGCCCTTTTTTGTGGCTGCTGGTCACAAATATTGATGCTGTGATGGCACACTGTGGTATTTCACCCAACAGATATGGGAGTTTATCAAAATTGGATTTGTTTTCGAAATTCTATGTGGGCCTATGTAATCTAAGGGAAATATGTGTCTCTAATATGGTCATACATTTGGCAGGAGGTTAGGTAGTGCAGCTTAGTTTCCACCTCATTTTGTGGGCAGTGTGCACATCAAATCAAATTTATTTTATATAGCCCTTCTTACATCAGCTGATATCTCAAAGTGCTGTACAGAAACCCAGCCTAAAACCCCAAACAGCAAGCAATGCAGGTGTAGAAGCACGGTGGCTAGGAAAAACTCCCTAGAAAGGCCAAAACCTAGGAAGAAACCTAGAGAGGAACCAGGCTATGAGGGGTGGCCAGTCCTCTTCTGGCTGTGCCGGGTGGAGATTATAACAGAACATGGCCAAGATGTTCAAATGTTCATAAATGACCAGCATGGTCAAATAATAATAATCACAGTAGTTGTCGAGAGTGCAGCAAGTCAGCACCTCAGGAGTAAATGTCAGTTGGCTTTTCATAGCCAATCATTAAGAGTATCTCTACCGCTCCTGCTGTCTCTAGAGAGTTGAAAACAGCAGGTCTGGGACACATAGCCTGTCTTCTCTTGAGAGCCAGGTCTGACGCTCTCAATAGCAAGGCTAAGCTCACTGAGTCTGTATATAGTCAAAGCTTTCCTTTAAGTTTAGGATCAGACACAGTGGTCAGGTATTCTGCCACTGTGTGCTCTCTGTTTAGGGCCAAATAGCATTCTAGTTTGCTCAGATTTTTGGGTAATTTTTTCCAATGTGTCAAGTAATTATATTTTTGTTTTCTCATGATTTGGTTGTGTCTAATTGTGTTGCTGTCCTGGGGCTCTGTGGGGTCTGTTTGTGTTTGTGAACAGAGCCCCAGGACCAGCTTGCTTAGGGGACTCTTCTCCAGGTTCATCTCTCTGTAGGTGATGGCTTTGTTATGGAAGGTTTGGGAATCGCTTCCATTTAGGTGGTTGTAGAATTTCGATTTAGATAGTTAGCAAGTATTGCTGTAATTCTGCTCTGCATGCATTATTTGGGGTTTTACGTTGTACACTGAGAATATTTTTGCAGAATTCTGCATGCAGATTCTGGATTTGGTGTTTATCCCATTTTGTGAATTATTGTTTGGTGAGCAGACCCCAGACCTCACAACCATAAAGGACAATGGGTTCTATAACTGATTCAAGTAATTTTAGCCTGGATCCTAATTGGTATATCAAATTTGATGTTCCTTTTGATGGCGTAGAAGGCCCTTCTTGCCTTGTCTCAGATCGTTCACAGCTTTGTGGAAGTTACCTGTGGCGCTGATGTTTAGGCAGAGGTATGTATAGTTTTTTGTGTGCTCTAGGGCAACTGTGTCTACATGGAATTTGTATTTGTGGTGCTGGTAACTGGACTTTACTTCGAACACCATTATTTTTGTCTTACTGGCATTTACTGTCAGGGCCCAGGTCTGACAGATTCTGTGCAGAAGGTCTAGGTGCTGCTGTAGGCCCTCCTTGGTTGGAGACAGAAGCACCAGATCATCAGCAAACAGTAGATATTTGATATTTGATTTTAGTATACACTTGCAAGTTCCACGCATATGATAAAGCAGCATCACAGGCAGCCCAGATCTTTATTCGATTTGGGTTAGACGGTATGTACTGCCTGAAGGGACAGAGGCCCCTAAATGGCATAAACTGCTCATCAACAGTAACGTTGGGCCCAGGGATGTAAAACAGGGGAAGGTGATCCACCCACTTGTCCCACACTGACCTGATTGCAGCTAGCTTGTCTCTCTGCCGCCGAGCTGGTCTGGTGTCTCGGTTATCGAAGCGGATAATCATGGAAATAATGTGGAAGTTTCCCGGAGACATTGTTGCGCAGAAAAGTTCTCTGTCAGTTTCTGCATCCCACAGGGATTCTGTGGATTCACCATTGGATCAGTTTCTGCATCCCACAAGGATTCTGTGGATTCAACATTGGATCAGTTTCTGCATCCCACAGGGATTCTGTGGATTCCTCTTTGGATCAGTTTCTGCCTCCCACAGGGATTCTGTGGATTCACCATTGGATCAGTTTCTGCATCCCACAGGGATTCTGTGGATTCCTCCTTGGATCAGTTTCTGCATCCCACAGGGATTCTGTGGATTCACCATTGGATCAGTTTCTGCATCCCACAGGGATTCTGTGGATTCCTCCTTGGATCAGTTTCTGCATCCCACAGGGATTCTGTGGATTACTCCTTGGATCAGTTTCTGCATCCCACAGGGATTCTGTGGATTCCTCCTTGGATCAGTTTCTACATCCCACAGGGATTCTGTGGATTCACCATTGGATCAGTTTCTGCATCCCACAGGGATTCTGTGGATTCCTCCTTGGATCAGTTTCTGCATCCCACCGGGATTCTGTGGATTCACCATTGGATCAGTTTCTGCCTCCCACAGGGATTCTGTGGATTCCTCCTTGGATCAGTTTCTGCCTCCCACAGGGATTCTGTGGATTCCTCCTTGGATCAGTTTCTGCATCCCACAGGGATTCTGTGGATTCCTCCTTGGATCAGTTTCTGCATCCCACAGGGATTCTGTGGATTCACCATTGGATCAGTTTCTGCATCCCACAGGGATTCTGTTGATTCCTCTTTGGATCAGTTTCTGCCTCCCACAGGGATTCTGTGGATTCACCATTGGATCAGTTTCTGCATCCCACAGGGATTCTGTGGATTCCTCCTTGGATCAGTTTCTGCATCCCACAGGGATTCTGTGGATTCCTCCTTGGATCAGTTTCTGCCTCCCACAGGGATTCTGTGGATTCACCATTGGATCAGTTTCTGCATCCCACAGGGATTCTGTGGATTCCTCCTTGGATCAGTTTCTGCATCCCACAGGGATTCTGTGGATTCACCATTGGATCAGTTTCTGCATCCCACAGGGATTCTGTGGATTCGTCTTTGGATCAGTTTCTGCATCCCACAGGGATTCTGTGGATTCCTCCTTGTATCAGTTTCTGCATCCCACAGGGATTCTGTGGATTCACCATTGGATCAGTTTCTGCATCCCACAGGGATTCTGTGGATTCCTCCTTGGATCAGTTTCTGCATCCCACAGGGATTCTGTGGATTCACCATTGGATCAGTTTCTGCATCCCACAAGGATTCTGTGGATTCAACATTGGATCAGTTTCTGCATCCCACAGGGATTCTGTGGATTCCTCTTTGGATCAGTTTCTGCCTCCCACAGGGATTCTGTGGATTCACCATTGGATCAGTTTCTGCATCCCACAGGGATTCTGTGGATTCCTCCTTGGATCAGTTTCTGCATCCAACAGGGATTCTGTGGATTCACCATTGGATCAGTTTCTGCATCCCACAGGGATTCTGTGGATTCCTCCTTGGATCAGTTTCTGCATCCCACAGGGATTCTGTGGATTACTCCTTGGATCAGTTTCTGCATCCCACAGGGATTCTGTGGATTCCTCCTTGGATCAGTTTCTGCATCCCACAGGGATTCTGTGGATTCACCATTGGATCAGTTTCTGCATCCCACAGGGATTCTGTGGATTCCTCCTTGGATCAGTTTCTGCATCCCACCGGGATTCTGTGGATTCACCATTGGATCAGTTTCTGCCTCCCACAGGGATTCTGTGGATTCCTCCTTGGATCAGTTTCTGCCTCCCACAGGGATTCTGTGGATTCCTCCTTGGATCAGTTTCTGCATCCCACAGGGATTCTGTGGATTCCTCCTTGGATCAGTTTCTGCATCCCACAGGGATTCTGTGGATTCACCATTGGATCAGTTTCTGCATCCCACAGGGATTCTGTTGATTCCTCTTTGGATCAGTTTCTGCCTCCCACAGGGATTCTGTGGATTCACCATTGGATCAGTTTCTGCATCCCACAGGGATTCTGTGGATTCCTCCTTGGATCAGTTTCTGCATCCCACAGGGATTCTGTGGATTCCTCCTTGGATCAGTTTCTGCCTCCCACAGGGATTCTGTGGATTCACCATTGGATCAGTTTCTGCATCCCACAGGGATTCTGTGGATTCACCATTGGATCAGTTTCTGCATCCCACAGGGATTCTGTGGATTCGTCTTTGGATCAGTTTCTGCATCCCACAGGGATTCTGTGGATTCGTCTTTGGATCAGTTTCTGCATCCCACAGGGATTCTGTGGATTCCTCCTTGTATCAGTTTCTGCATCCCACAGGGATTCTGTGGATTCACCATTGGATCAGTTTCTGCATCCCACAGGGATTCTGTGGATTCCTCCTTGGATCAGTTTCTGCATCCCACAGGGATTCTGTGGATTCACCATTGGATCAGTTTCTGCATCCCACAGGGATTCTGTGGATTCCTCTTTGGATCAGTTTCTGCCTCCCACAGGGATTCTGTGGATTCACCATTGGATCAGTTTCTGCATCCCACAGGGATTCTGTGGATTCCTCCTTGGATCAGTTTCTGCATCCCACAGGGATTCTGTGGATTCACCATTGGATCAGTTTCTGCATCCCACAGGGATTCTGTGGATTCTCTATTGGATCTGAAGACACCAACAAGGTTAAGAACCCCAAAGTATGCATGTAAATGAGTTTGGTCCATCTCCTTCCATCTCTCTCCAAAAACACACCTTCCCTCCAAAATAATGCAGTTCAGAATGATTTTCTGGATAGTGTCTGGGATGAACATTTCAAAAGAAGACTTTATGTCCTGCACATGAGTACCCGCCATTTGCGTCAGTCCTGGTTGCATCCTTATCACATTGGCAACTTAGGGGTGGCTCATTCCTTGGGCAAGAAGACCATTACATTTCAAAAGGTTTTGACATCCATAATTCTCCTCCAGATGATGAGCTGGTTGCTGAAGGGCTGGTCCTGGGGCTGGCTGAGGGTCGACCTCATCCTCTTCTTCCAACTCACTGTCAGACTCCGAATTGACATGATCCTCATATTCTGAAAATTCTTCATCCTCCTTCCACACTAGCTTCTCTCTCTGCATATTTTTTTTCTAAGGCCCTCTAAGCAGAGATCATTTTTTGCCATACTGATTGATTGTGGTGAGGAGCCACACATGCAAAGCTATTTATTTCTTGTCCCGCCCCCAATTTGCACCTGGCTGGGGTAGAGTCTGGGAAAATACAGAATTTTTTACAATGTATCGAAATAATGTGTTGCTGTCACGTTCCTGACCTTATTTCCTTTGTTTTGTCTTTGTTTAGTTGGTCAGGACGTGAGCTGGGTGGGCATTCTATGTTATGTGTTTCTATGTTGGGTTCATTCAACTAGCCTGATATGGTTCTCAATCAGGGGCAGGTGTTTTACGTTTCCTCTGATTGAGAACCATATTAAGGTAGACTGTTTCTCACTGTTTGTTTGTGGGTGATTGTTCCTGTGTCAGTATTTGTGCCACATGGGACTGTTTTTGTTCGTTCGTTCGTTTGTTCGTTCGTGTTTGATGTTCTCATGTACAGGTCTGTTCACGTCGTTTATTTGTTTTGTAGTTTGTTTAAGAGTTTTTCCGTCTTCGTCTTTCATTAATAAAACAAGTATGTATTCAAACCACGCTGCGTTTTGGTCCGATCCATGCTCCTCTTCAGACGAGGACAAGCGTTACAGTTGCAATAACATTTTGCAGGTTCCCGCAAGACATTGTGTAGTTTCACACATTTACATTTAAGTCATTTAGCTGACGCTCTTATCCAGAGCGACTTACAAATTGGAAAGTTCATACATATTCATCCTGGTCCCCCCGTGGGGAATGAACCCACAACCCTGGCGTTGCAAGCGCCATGCTCTACCAACTGAGCCACACGGGACCACACACTACAAGGTGTAAAAAGTGCAAGAAAAGCGGGAGACAGGCAGGGAGACAGGGAGACAGGCAGACAGGCAGGGAGACAGGCAGACAGGCAGACAGGCAGGGAGACAGACAGGTTCTTGGCATTGAAACAGCAGGCCCAGGGAGGAGGAAGACAGAGTGAAGGCACACAGAACATCTTTTTGTTTAATTTTTACTTGTTTTCACCTACACACAGTGGACCCAAAAACCACACAATTTTTAAGTATAGCCAATTGGAATTTCTGGTCAGTATATTTTATAATTTCATGTAGGATACCATCAACACCACAGGCCTTTTTGGGTTGGAGGGTTTGTATTTTGTCCTGTAGTTCAATCAATGTATTTGGAGAATCCAGTGTGTTCTGGTAGTCTTTAATAGTTGATTCTAGGATTGATATTTGATCATTTATGTGTTTTTGCTGTTTGCTGTTTGTTGTTTGTTGTTTGTTATAGAGCGAGAAAGATTGGAGAAGTGGTTTACCCATACATCTGGGTTTTGATAGATACCTGTTGGTGCTGTTGTTTGTTCAGTGTGTTCCAATTTCCCCAGGAGAGCTTAGATTCTATGGATTCTTCTCCCTCCCCCTCTCCCTCTCTCTCCCACTCTCTCCTACTCTCTCCACTCCCTCTCCCTCTCTCTCCCTCTCCCACTCTCTTCCCTGCTCTCTAACTTTCTCCTCCCCCCCTCTCTCCCTTTATCCCTCCCCCTCTCTCTCGCCCCTCTCTCCACTCCCTTTCGCTCCCTTCCCCCTTCTACTCTCTCCACTCCCTCCCCCACTCCCATTTTCTTGTCTGCTCTCTAACTTTCTCTCTCCCCCCTCTCTCTCCCCCTCTCCCTCTCTCTCCCTTTATCCCTCCCCTCTTTCTCTCCCACTCTCTCCTACTCTCTCCACTCCCTCTCCCTCCACTCCCTCTCCCTCCCATGCTCTCTAACTTTCTCTCTCTCTCCATTCCCTCTCTCTCCCTTTATCCCTCCCCCACGCTCTCTCCCCCTTGCTATCTCTCCTCTCTTTCTTCTCTCTCTCTCCCTCTATCTATACTCCCTCTGTCTGTTAAATTATTCAGGTGTTAGTTTTGTACCTGCCTCTCTCTTTGGGAGTCGCCAGGCAACTGAAATACTATCCCAGGCCCTGAACCCACATGACAGCAATGCCCCCCCCCCCCCCCACCCCCAACACACACACACATACACACACACACACAAACACACTCAGTCTCTGGTCTAATCTCATCAGTTTGATCTGAGCCAGGCTCTCTCACTTGTCTAACTCTAAACCCTAACCCTTCTCAATGCTTTGTATTTCCTGCAGGATAGTTGACTGACTGAACGAGCAACATGTCTAAACCATCGTCCAACGTCAAAGCCCTGCAGGTAAGAGTGTGTGTGTGAGAGTGTTTAATTTCTCTCAATAAAATATAGAACTGTTTTGAATCCATCTACAGTAGTTATTTTGTTTAAAATATAAATGACACTACAGAGGGACCTCCTCAATACAACCTGTAACTCTCCCACTAGTCTAGTGTAGTTAGAGCTGGGTTGGAGATACAACCTGTAACTCTCCCACTAGTCTAGTGTAGTTAGAGCTGGGTTAGAAATACAACCTGTAACTCTCCCACTGGGCACAGACATCAGTTCAACATCTAGCTTTGATTTACATTCGTTTGAGTTGTCAACAAATGTGAATTCAATTTGAAATCAACAAAAAATGTCCCCATGTCATTGGATTTAGGTGAGAAAAAATATTAAATGTCCTTACGTTAATGACTTTTTTCAAATCCAAATAGTTTTCCACAATGATTCATCAACATCACATTTGATTTTTTGTTTGAAATAACTTGGAAAGCTATCCAGGACTAGGTCCAGAACTAAAGACAATGACTGTAGCTTTGTAGCTCTGTAGCTTTCCAGGACCAGAACTAAAGCCTGTAGCTCTGTAGATTTCCAGGACCAGGACTGGAACTAAAGCCTGTAGCTCTGTAGCTCTCCAGGATCAGAACTAAAGCCTGTAGCTCTGTAGCTCTCCAGGACCAGGACTGGAACTAAAGCCTGTAGCTCTGTAGCTCTCCAGGACCAGGACTGGAACTAAAGCCTGTAGCTCTGTAGCTCTCCAGGACCAGGACTGGAACTAAAGCCTGTAGCTCTGTAGCTCTCCAATACCAGGACTATAATTAAAGCATGTAGCTTTCCAGCACCAGGGCTAGTGCAGGGTTAACACTAAAGCCTTTAGCTCTATAATTCTCTATGACCAGGATTAACACTAAAGCCTTTAGCTCTATAATTCTCTATGACCAGGATTAACACTAAAGCCTTTAACTCTGTAATTCTCTATGACCAGGGTTAACACTAAAGCCTTTAGCTCTATAATTCTCTATGACCAGGATTAACACTAAAGCCTTTAACTCTGTAATCCAATAGGACCAGGATTAGCACTAAAGCCTTTAACTCTGTAATTCAATAGGACCAGGATTAGCACTAAAGCCTTTAGCTCTGTAATTCTCTAGGACCAGGATTAGCACTAAAGCCTTTAACTCTGTAATTCAATAGGACCAGGATTAGCACTAAAGCCTTTAACTCTGTAATTCTCTATGACCAGGATTAGCACTAAAGCCTTTAACTCTGTAATTCTCTAGGACCAGGATTAGCACTAAAGCCTTTAACTCTGTAATTCTCTATGACCAGGATTAGCACTAAAGCCTTTAACTCTGTAATTCTCTAGGACCAGGATTAGCACTAAAGCCTTTAACTCTGTAATTCTCTAGGACCAGGATTAGCACTAAAGCCTTTAGCTCTGTAATTCTTTAGGACCAGGATTAGCACTAAAGCCTTTAACTCTGTAATTCTCTAGGACCAGGATTAGCACTAAAGCCTTTAACTCTGTAATTCAATAGGACCAGGATTAGCACTAAAGCCTTTAACTCTGTAATTCTCTATGACCAGGATTAGCACTAAAGCCTTTAACTCTGTAATTCTCTAGGACCAGGATTAGCACAAAAGCCTTTAACTCTGTAATTCAATAGGACCAGGATTAGCACTAAAGCCTTTAACTCTGTAATCCAATAGGACCAGGATTAGCACTAAAGCCTGTAGCTCTGTAATTCTCTATGACCAGGATTAGCACTAAAGCCTTTAACTTCCGGGTGGCGCGGTGGCGCAGTGGTCTAGGGCACTGCATCGCAGTGCTAGCTGTGCCACCAGAGACTCTGGGTTCGCGCCCAGGCTGGGCTGGGTTCGCGCCCAGGCTCTGTCGCAGCCGGCCGCAACCGGGAATTCCGTGGGGCGACGCACAATTGGCATAGCGTCGTCCGGGTTAGGGAGGGTTTGGCCGGTAGGGAGGGTTTGGCCGGTAGGGATATCCTTGTCTCAGTATGTAAAAAAAAAAATTTAAAAGAAAGAAAAAAAACCTGTAGCTCTGTAGCTCTCCAGGACCAGCACTAGAACTAAAACCTGTAGCTCTCCAGGACCAGCACTAGAACTAAAACCTGCAGCTCTTCAGGACCAGCACTAGAACTAAAACCTGTAGCTCTCCAGGACCAGCACTAGAACTAAAACCTGCAGCTCTTCAGGACCAGCACTAGAACTAAAACCTGTAGCTCTCCAGTACCAGCACTAGAACTAAAACCTGTAGCTCTGTAGCTCTCCAGGACCCAGTCTCATGCAGGATTTAAACTAAAGCCTGTAGCTTTGTAGCTGTCCAGGAACAGAGGTAGTGCAGGGTTAGACCAGAGATTCCCATTGGAGAGAGGGGAGCCAACCAGGCAGAGACAGCAAGGGCAGTTCCTCGCTCCAGTGCCTTACCTTTCACCTTCACACCCTTGGGACAGACTACACTCAATCATAGGACCTACTGAAGAGATGAGTCTTCAATAAAGACTTAAAGGTTGAGACCGATTCTGAGTCTCTCACATGGATAGGCAGACGATTCTATACAAATGTAGCTAAATTTGAGAAAGCCCTGCCTCCAGCTGTTTGCTTACAAATTCTAGGGACAATAAGGAGGCCTGCGTCTTGTGACCATAACATACGTGTAGGTACAGTATGTACAACAGGACCAAATCAGAGAGATACGTTGGAGAAAGTCCATGTAATGCTTTGTAGGTTAGCAGTATAACCTTGAAATCAGCCCTAGCCTTAACAGGAAGTCAGTGTAGAGAGGCTAGCACTGGAGCAATATCATACATTTTTGGGGTTCTAGTCAAGATTCTAGCAGCCATATTTAGCACTAACTGAAGTTGATTTAGTGCTGTATCCGGGTAGCCAGAGAGTAGTCCATTGCAGTGGTCTAATCTAGAAGTGATAATAGCATGGATTATCTTTTCTGCATCATTTTTTGACAAAAAAGTTTAAGATTTTTGCAAGGTTAAGAAGATGCGGACAAACGCTCCACAGAGACAAACTGATATAAGATCTAAACCAGAACTTGTCCATGTATGTAACGATGTGCGCTGAGAGTCGGGAACCAAGTTCAGGGAGCGAGTGTTTTAATAAATAAACACAAATTAAGAAACACGTACAACGTACAGACATGGAACAGAAACAATGACGCCTGGGGAAGGAACCAAAGGGAGTGACGTGTAAAGGGCAAGTAATAAAGATTGAGGCACAGACACAGTCTCAATGGGGAAAGCTGAGCTGACTGTGCTAGTGGCAGACTCCACTAAGCTGGCAGGCTGGCAAACAGCCTGGTGCCTGGCCTGCACCCTATCTCATTGTGGAGCTAGGAGAGTTAGAGCCCTGTCTACGTTGATAGATAAGATGAGACAATATAGACATTCATAATATGTTAAGCACACCCTGTGTTTGTGTGTGTGTGTGTGTGTGTGTTTCATTTCCATACTCTTAATAGAACAGGACCAAACCAGGAAGTAGTGTCTGTAACCAAAGCAGATGGTTTTGTGGCAAGACAGACACCAGGTTCACACACACATCAGTCAATACACACACAATACTCAGGGATCTATAAGTAAATAACTTGCAAAGAGTCTAGAGCAGGTTTACACCAATCCAATGCTCTTAAATGTGTGCTGAGGAGTGAACGAATGCTGAGGAATGAACGAATGCTGAGGAGTGAACGAATACTGAGGAGTGAACGAATGCTGAGGAGTGAACGAATGCATTTCAGGAGAAAGGACAGGCAATTGGAACGCTGTACATGTGGCCTCTTGAGGGTTGACTGTGTCTGATTGGTTGTTGCTCCTGTCCATCAGGCAAATCTAAATATTCCGATGGGAGCGCTGCGTCCAGGGGCGGGACATCCTGTCAAGAGGAGAGAGGAGACTGTAGACACAGAGGAGGTCAGACACACACACACACACTAATATTGCTTGAGGACCTACAGTTGAAGTCGGAAGTTTACATACACTTAGGTTGGAGTCATTAAAACTAGTTTTTCAACCACTCCACACATTTCTTTTTAACAAACTATTGTTTTGGCAAGTCGGTTAGGACATCTACTTTGGGAATGTGATGAAAGAAATAAAAGCTGAAAGAAATAATTCTCTCTACTATTATTCTGACATTTCACATTCTTAATTAAAATAAATTGGTGATCCTAACTGACGTAAAACAGGGAATTTTTACTAGGATTAAATGTCAGAAATTGTGAAAAACTAAGTTTAAATGTATTTTGCTAAGGTGTATGTAAACTTCCGACTTCAACTGTAAATACACAATAGGAAACTCTTTTTGTACAGGCTCCTCCCCCAGACCCTCTGCAGGAAGCCACAGCCCTGTCGCCAGAGGAGAAGAAGCCATTGCCAGGATCCATGAAGCTTCCTGGTCCAGCAGTCAACCTATCAGAGCTGCAGAACGTCAAGAGTGAACTACGATGGGTCACCAAGGACTAACACACACTGGTACTGATTTGGATTATGAGTACTTAATTGGGTTATGAGTACTTAATTGGGTTATGAGTACTTAATTGGGTTATGAGTACTTAATTGGGTTATGAGTACCTATTATGGATTTTGAGTGCCTAATTGGGTTATGAGTACTTATTATGGATTTTGAGTGCTTACTTCGGTTATGAGTACTTAATTGGGTTATGAGTACTTATGTAGGTTATGAGAATTTATTTGGATTATGAGTACTTATTTGGGTTATGAGTACTCATCTGGGCTTTTAATTTATTTTATTTTACCTTTATTTAACCAGGTAAGCTAGTTGAGAACAAGTTCTCATTTACAACTGCGACCTGGCCAAGATAAAGCAAAGCAGTGCGACACAAACAACAACACAGAGTTACACATGGAATAAACAAGTGTACAGTCAATAACACAAAATAAAAAAAGGAAAGTCTATATACAGTGTGTGCAAATGGCGTGAGGAGGTAAGGCAATAAATAGGCACTTGGTAGTGTATGTTGTGTCTCTGGACTGTTTTTCATGCATAACTTTGTGAACACTGTATGGTGCTGTCTGCTTGCACTCTCCCTCCAAAAATACTTTCCTCAAGGGACTTCCTGGTTAAGTAGAGGTGACATTAAAATATGAAAAAGAGAACCTGGCTAAGTCTTTATGTTTCTGTGTCCTACAGCTGTGTTTCCCAACTTGTCCTCCAGTACTGAATCAGGTGTGCTTGTCCAGGGATACAATAAAATGTGTACTGTTGGGGATACTCGAGGAGTACTACAGGTTTCTCATCAGACCCACACCCACCCTGCATCTTCTACTGATGGACTACTACTACCAGATCCACCCTGCATCTTTTACTGATGGACTACAACTACCAGATCCACCCTGCATCTTCTACTGATGGACTACAACTACCACACCCACCCTGCATCTTTTACTGATGGACTACAACTACCAGATCCACCCTGCATCTTCTACTGATGGACTACAACTACCAGATCCACCCTGCATCTTCTACTGATGGACTACAACTACCAGATCCACCCTGCATCTTCTACTGATGGACTACAACTACCACACCCACCCTGCATCTTCTACTGATGGACTACAACTACCAGATCCACCCTGCATCTTCTACCGATGGACTACAACTACCAGATCCACCCTGCATCTTCTACTGATGGACTACAACTACCAGATCCACCCTGCATCTTCTACTGATGGACTACAACTACCAGATCCACCCTGCATCTTCTACTGATGGACTACAACTACCAGATCCACCCTGCATCTTCTACTGATGGACTACAACTACCAGATCCACCCTGCATCTTCTACTGATGGACTACAACTACCACACCCACCCTGCATCTTCTACTGATGGACTACAACTACCAGATCCACCCTGCATCTTCTACTGATGGACTACAACTACCAGATCCACCCTGCATCTTCTACTGATGGACTACAACTACCACACCCACCCTGCATCTTCTACTGATGGACTACAACTACCAGATCCACCCTGCATCTTCTACTGATGGAATTTTATTTATAATATATATATATATATATAATATAATATATTTATTTTATTTCTATCAACTACAGACAACTATACTAGACTACACCTAACCCTATCAACTACAGACAACTATACCAGACTACAGCTAACCCTATCAACTACAGACAACTATACCAGACTACACCTAACCCTATCAACTACAGACAACTATACCAGACTACACCTAACCCTATCAGCTACAGACAACTATACCAGACTAGTGACCTGCAATAGGCCATCCACTTCAACAAACCCATAACTGGTTTAATTTCCCATACAGTGAATTTAGGGTTATAATATAACAATACATCCAGCCCTGGTAGCTATAGGTCTCTGTGTTACCTCATATAGAAAAGACTACAACCAGACTAGTTATAGGGTTTGTTCGTAAATTCACTTTGGCGTGCAAGATTGCAGAATTCGTCAATACAGAGCGTGTCACTCTTGGAGAAATCAGAGCACTGGACACTCTGGTGGTGAAGGGTTAATTAGAGCGTTCTGACCTAACAACGGCTGTCAAGGGCCCAAGATAACTGGCTGAAGTTGGCTAGCTTGCTTGCTACTTCCAGACTTAAATGAGAGAACACCTCACTCTGACCATTCACCTTAGCAGAGCTGGTTAGGATGTGTTCATGCTATCCAGAGCATTGGTGACTGTAATTGTGCTGCTGACAACAATATATTTACATTTCTTTGCCAACGTTTACGTTTTCATATTCAATGGGTGCTGGTAAATTAAAGAGTTATTTTGGACTCTGGTACACTCAGACGATGAGTGCTCTGGAATAGGATTAGATAGTCAGAGTGAATTACTAACGCACCAACAGACATCATAACATTACAGCACTGTTACAGCTCTGCTACCTTTTACATCTTTAACTGTCATTGTGAACAAGACACTATCTGGAGAATTTATCTGGTGGATTTTGATGACATCAGAATGTATTCGGTGGACTGTGATGTCATCAGAATGTGTATGGTGGACTGTGATGTCATCAGAATGTGTATGGTGGGTTGTGATGTCATCAGAATGTGTATGGTGGGTTGTGATGTCATCAGAATGTGTATGGTGGGTTGTGATGTCATCAGAATGTGTATGGTGGGTTGTGATGTCATCAGAATGTATTCGGAGGACTGTGATGTCATCAGAATATTGTGATGTTTTAATTGTTTGATATTCCCTTATAATCAGAATGGTTTCTAGGAGATGATGGATTCCTTAGCAACTGTTGCAATAAATTATATATTGGTTCTACACAGTGGCACGGTGTCTGTCATACACACACAGGCAGCCACACACAGACGCATGACACACACACACACAAACACACACAGAGCAGTGTGTAGGTCAGTGTGTATGTGTCATCTTTCACTCCTGTTCCCCCCTTCCGTATCGCTACCTTAATCACAAGACACTCATCCATCATCGTCACACACACACTCAGAGTCTGCCCTGGAGAGCAAAAGCAGTGGGCAGATGTGTCTAAATTTAGTTTCCACCAGGTCACAGTGTAATAGACTGGTTCCAACTGCTGGTAGGGGTACTGCTGCCTACAATAAAAACAATATGGCTACAGACCACAGCACTAAACCAAACTACAACACTATACCAGACTGCAAACTACAGACTACAGACAAACTACTAGGGTAAAACATGAAATTTAAGATTAATTTCACACAGCGTTTGTGTTAAAAATATATATTTTTAATGAGTATGACGACACCATTTTCAGGAGAATGGAGAACAAACACACACAAACCCCTGAAGCTAATCACAGGTCTGTGAGCCAGACAGTTAATATAAGAGAGTTAAGGAGCAGCAACAGAAACTAAAACAGACTGATGAAGCAGCAACAGAAACTAAAACAGAGTGATGGAGCAGCAACAGAAACTAAAACAGAAACTAAAACAGAGAGATGGAGCAGCAACAGAAACTAAAACAGAGTGATAAAGCAGCAACAGAAACTAAAACAGAGTGATGGAGCAGCAACATAAACTAAAACAGAGTGATGGAGCAGCAACAGAAACTAAAACAGAGTGATGGAGCAGCAACAGAAACTAAAACAGAGTGATGGAGCAGCAACAGAAACTAAAACAGACTGATGAAGCAGCAACAGAAACTAAAACAGAGTGATGGAGCAGCAACAGAAACTAAAACAGAGTGATGGAGCAGCAACATAAACTAAAACAGAGTGATGGAGCAGCAACAGAAACTAAAACAGAGTGATGGAGCAGCAACAGAAACTAAAAACAGAGTGATGGAGCAGCAACATAAACTAAACTGAGTGATGGAGCAGCAACAGAAACTAAAACAGAGTGATGGAGCAGCAATAGAAACTAAAACAGACTGATGAAGCAGCAACAGAAACTAAAACAGAGTGATGGAGCAGCAACAGAAACTAAAACAGAGTGATGGAGCAGCAACAGAAACTAAAACAGAGTGATGGAGCAGCAACATAAACTAAAACAGAGTGATGGAGCAGCAACAGAAACTAAAACAGAGAGATGGAGCAGCAACAGAAACTAAAACAGACTGATGAAGCAGCAACAGAAACTAAAACAGAGTGATGGAGCAGCAACAGAAACTAAAACAGAGTGATGGAGCAGCAACAGAAACTAAAACAGAGTGATGGAGCAGCAACAGAAACTAAAACAGAGAGATGGAGCAGCAACAGAAACTAAAACAGAGTGATGGAGCAGCAACAGAAACTAAAACAGAGTGATGGAGTAGCAACAGAAACTAAAACAGAGTGATGGAGCAGCAACAGAAACTAAAACAGAGTGATGGAGCAGCAACATAAACTAAACTGAGTGATGGGGCAGCAACAGAAACTAAAACAGAGTGATGGAGCAGCAACAGAAACTAAAACAGAGTGATGGAGCAGCAACAGAAACTAAAACAGAGTGATGGAGCAGCAACAGAAACTAAAACAGAGTGATGGAGCAGCAACAGAAACTAAAACAGAGTGATGGAGCAGCAACAGAAACTAAAACAGAGTGATGGAGCAGCAACAGAATCTAAAACTGAGTGATGGAGCAGCAACAGAAACTAAAACTGAGTGATGGGGCAGCAACAGAAACTAAAACTGAGTGATGGAGCAGCAACAGAAACTAGATCAGAGTGATGGAGCAGCAACAGAAACTAAAACAGAGAGATGGAGCAGCAACAGAAACTAAAACAGAGTGATGGAGCAGCAACAGAAACTAAAACAGAGAGATGGAGCAGCAACAGAAACTAAAACAGAGAGATGGAGCAGCAACAGAAACTAAAACAGAGTGATGGAGCAGCAACAGAAACTAAAACAGAGTGATGGAGCAGCAACATAAACTAAACTGAGTGATGGAGCAGCAACAGAAACTAAAACAGAGTGATGGAGCAGCAACAGAAACTAAAACAGAGAGATGGAGCAGCAACAGAAACTAAAACAGACTGATGTAGCAGCAACAGAAACTAAAACAGAGTGATGGAGCAGCAACAGAAACTAAAACAGAGTGATGGAGCAGCAACATAAACTAAAACAGAGTGATGGAGCAGCAACAGAAACTAAAACAGAGAGATGGAGCAGCAACAGAAACTATAACAGAGTGATGGAGCAGCAACAGAAACTAAAACAGATGATGGAGCAGCAACAGAAACTAAAACAGAGTGATGGAGAAGCAACAGAAACTAAAACAGAGTGATGGAGCAGCAACAGAAACTAAAACAGAGTGATGGAGCAGCAACATAAACTAAACTGAGTGATGGAGCAGCAACATAAACTAAAACAGAGTGATGGAGCAGCAACAGAAACTAAAACAGAGTGATGGAGCAGCAACAGAAACTAAAACAGAGTGATGGAGCAGCAACAGAAACTATAACAGAGTGATGGAGCAGCAACATAAACTAAAAC
>NC_092095.1:3742532-3790032 GCF_045679555.1 Salvelinus alpinus
TCAACTACAGACAACTATACCTGTCACGTTCCTGACCTGTTTTCTGTTGTTTTGTATGTGTGTGATGGTCAGGGCGTGAGTTTTGGGTGGGCATTCTATGTTGTGTGTTTCTATGTTGGTTGAGGGTTGCCTGGTATGGCTCTTAATTAGAGGCAGGTGTTTTGCGTTCCTCTAATTAAGAGTCATATTTAGGTAGGTTGTTTCACTGTGTTCGTTGTGGGTGGTTGTTACCTGTCTCTGTGTTTGTGTTCTGCACCAGATAGGTCTGTATCGGTTTTTGTCACGTTTGTTATTTTGGTAGTTGTTTGTAGTGTTCACTATTCTTTAATTAAACATGTTTAACACTAACTGCGCTGCATTTTGGTCCTCTCCTTCACCCCTGGAAGAAAACCTTTACAGAACCACCCACCAAACCCGGACCAAGCAGCGTGGCAACAGGCAACGGCGACAGCAGCAGCAGCAGCGGGAGCTAGCAAGGCAGAGTGGCTGGAAGCCCGAGAGGCTCCCCAAAAAAATTATTGGGGGGGGGCACACGGGGAGTATGGCTGGGTCAAGTGGGAGATTTGAGCCAGTTCCCCGTGCTTACCAGAAGGAGCAGTGGGCTAAATTGAGGTACGAGTCGGAGAATGTGGAGGAGTTATTGGACAGATTGGAGGAAAGTGAAAGGATGGGAGATTATGAGACATTTGATGAGTTGTTGGTGATATTGGGGGAGAGCGAAGAGAGAGAGATGTTGGTTTGGCGTAGCATACACGGTACTCGCCCTGAGGTGTGTGATTACCGTGGAGAGCGGGAGTACGGGCAGACACCGTGTTATGCGGAAGAACGCACGGTGTCCCCAGTACGCGTGCTTAGCCCAGTGCGGGCTATTCCACCTTGCCGCACTGGGAGGGCTAGGTTGGGCATCGAGCCGAGTGCCATGAAGCCGGCCCAACGTATCTGGTCTCCAGTACGTCTCCTCGGGCCGGCGTACATGGCACCAGCCTTACAGGTGGTGTCCCCGGTTCGCCTGCATAGCCCAGTGCGGGCTATTCCACCTCGCCGCACTGGCAGGGCTACGGGGACCATTCAACCTGGTAAGGTTGGGGAGGCTCGGTGCTCAAGAGCACGTGTCCTCCTTCACGGTCCGGTATATCCGGCGCCACCTTCCCACCCCAGCTCAGTACCACCAGTGCCTACACCACGCACCAGGCTTCCAGTGCATCTCCAGAGCCCTGTTCCTCCTCCACGCACTCTCCCTATGGTGCGTGTCTCCAGCCCAGTGCCTCCAGTTCCGGCACCACGCACCAAGCCTCCTGTGCGTCTCCAGAGCCCTGTACGCACTGTTCCTTCTCCCCGCACTCGCCCTGAGGTGCGTGCCCTCAGCCCGGTACCTCCAGTTCCGGTACCACGCACCAGGCCTAGAGTGCGCCACGAGAGTCCAGTGTGCCCTGTTGTTGTTCCCCGCACTAGCCTGAAGGTGCGTGTCCTTAGCCCGGTACCTCCAGTTCCGGTACCACGCACCAGGCCTACAGTGCGTCTCAGCCGGCCAGAGTCTGCCGTCTGCCCAGCGGCGCCTGAACTGCCCGTCTGCCCAGCGGCGCCTGAACTGCCCGTCTGCCCAGCGGCGCCTGAACTGCCCGTCTGCCCAGCGGCGCCTGAACTGCCCGTCTGCCCAGCGGCGCCTGAACTGCCCGTCTGCCCAGCGGCATCTGAACTGCCCGTCTGCCCTACGCCGTCTGAACTGTCCGTCTGCCATGAGCCTGCAAAGCCGCCCGTCTGCCATGAGCCTGCAGGGCCGCCCGTCTGCCATGAGCCTACAGAGCCGTCCGCCAGACAGGAGCCGCTAGAGCCGTCCGCCAGACAGGAGCCGCTAGAGCCGTCCGCCAGACCGGATCAGCCAGAGCCTTCCGCCAGACCGGATCAGCCAGAGCCTTCCGCCAGACCGGATCAGCCAGAGCCTTCCGCCAGACCGGATCAGCCAGAGCCTTCCGCCAGACCGGATCAGCCAGAGCCTTCCGCCAGACCGGATCAGCCAGAGCCTTCCGCCAGACCGGATCAGCCAGAGCCTTCCGTCAGCCCGGACCTGCCAGAGTCCCTCAGCCCGGACCTGCCAGAGTCCCTCAGCCCGGACCTGCCAGAGTCCCTCAGCCCGGACCTGCCAGAGTCCCTCAGCCAGGACCTGCCAGAGTCCCTCAGCCAGGACCTGCCAGAGTCCCTCAGCCAGGACCTGCCAGAGTCCCTCAGCCAGGACCTGCCAGAGTCCCTCAGCCAGGACCTGCCAGAGTCCCTCAGCCAGGACCTGCCAGAGTTCCTCAGCCAGGACCTGCCGCCCCTTATCCCGGGGCTGCCCCTTATCCCGGTGCTGCCCCTTATCCCGGTGCTGCCCCTTCATTTAGGTGGTTTTAGTTGGAGGGTGGTCATTGGGAGGGGGATACAGAAGCGGGGAGTGACTATGGTGGTGTGGGGACAGCGTCCGGAGCCTGAGCCACCACCGTGGTCAGATGCCCACCCAGACCCTCCTCTGGACTTTGTGCTGGTGCGCCCGGCGTTCGCACCTTGAGGGGGGGGTTCTGTCACGTTCCTGACCTGTTTTCTGTTGTTTTGTATGTGTGTGATGGTCAGGGCGTGAGTTTTGGGTGGGCATTCTATGTTGTGTGTTTCTATGTTGGTTGAGGGTTGCCTGGTATGGCTCTTAATTAGAGGCAGGTGTTTTGCGTTCCTCTAATTAAGAGTCATATTTAGGTAGGTTGTTTCACTGTGTTCGTTGTGGGTGGTTGTTACCTGTCTCTGTGTTTGTGTTCTGCACCAGATAGGTCTGTATCGGTTTTTGTCACGTTTGTTATTTTGGTAGTTGTTTGTAGTGTTCACTGTTCTTTAATTAAACATGTTTAACACTAACTGCGCTGCATTTTGGTCCTCTCCTTCACCCCTGGAAGAAAACCTTTACAATACCAGACTACACCTAACCCTATCAACTACAGACAACTATACCAGACTACACCTAACCCTAACCCTATCAACTACAGACAACTATACCAGACTACACCTAACCTTATCAACTACAGACAACTATACCAGACTACACCTAACCCTATCAGCTACAGACAACTATACCAGACTACACCTAACCCTATCAACTACAGACAACTATACCAGACTACACCTAACCCTATCAGCTACAGACAACTATACCAGACTACACCTAACCCTATCAGCTACAGACAACTATACCAGACTACACCTAACCCTATCAACTACAGACAACTATACCAGACTACACCTAACCCTATCAACTACAGACAACTATACCAGACTACACCTAACCCTATCAACTACAGACAACTATACCAGACTACACCTAACCCTATCAACTACAGACAACTATACCAGACTACACCTAACCCTATCAACTACAGACAACTATACCAGACTACACCTAACCCTATCAACTACAGACAACTATACCAGACTACACCTAACCCTATCAACTACAGACAACTATACCAGACTACACCTAACCCTAACCCTATCAGCTACAGACAACTATACCAGACTACACCTAACCCTATCAGCTACAGACAACTATACCAGACTACACCTAACCCTATCAACTACAGACAACTATACCAGACTACACCTAACCCTATCAACTACAGACAACTATACCAGACTACACCTAACCCTAAAAACTACAGACAACTATACCAGACTACACCTAACCCTATCAACTACAGACAACTATACCAGACTACACCTAACCCTATCAACTACAGACAACTATACCAGACTACACCTAACCCTATCAACTACAGACAACTATACCAGACTACACCTAACCCTATCAACTACAGACAACTATACCAGACTACACCTAACCCTATCAACTACAGACAACTATACCAGACTACACCTAACCCTATCAACTACAGACAACTATACCAGACTACACCTAACCCTATCAACTACAGACAACTATACCAGACTACACCTAACCCTATCAACTACAGACAACTATACCAGACTACACCTAACCCTATCAACTACAGACAACTATACCAGACTACACCTAACCCTATCAACTACAGACAACTATACCAGACTACACCTAACCCTATCAACTACAGACAACTATACCAGACTACACCTAACCCTATCAACTACAGACAACTATACCAGACTACACCTAACCCTATCAACTACAGACAACTATACCAGACTACACCTAACCCTATCAACTACAGACAACTATACCAGACTACACCTAACCCTATCAACTACAGACAACTATACCAGACTACACCTAACCCTAACCCTATCAGCTACAGACAACTATACCAGACTACACCTAACCCTATCAGCTACAGACAACTATACCAGACTACACCTAACCCTATCAACTACAGACAACTATACCAGACTACACCTAACCCTATCAACTACAGACAACTATACCAGACTACACCTAACCCTAACCCTATCAACTACAGACAACTATACCAGACTACACCTAACCCTAACCCTATCAACTACAGACAACTATACCAGACTAACCCTAACCCTATCAACTACAGACAACTATACCAGACTACACCTAACCCTATCAACTACAGACAACTATACCAGACTACACCTAACCCTATCAACTACAGACAACTATACCAGACTACACCTAACCCTAACAACTACAGACAACTATACCAGACTACACCTAACCCTATCAACTACAGACAACTATACCAGACTACACCTAACCCTATCAACTACAGACAACTATACCAGACTACACCTAACCCTATCAACTACAGACAACTATACCAGACTACACCTAATCCTATCAGCTACAGACAACTTGGACCAGAACCTTGGAAGCCATTACAGATACCCAAGATGGAACGACAGTCCCAAACAGGAGTCGCCCCCTCTTGAGGAACGCCTCTTCCGGTAATTCTGGTCTAACCTTAACCCCAAACCCTAACCCCTAGCTTCATTAAAATGGTACCCGCAAAACACCAGTCTCAACGTCAACAGTGAAGAGGCGACTCCGGAATGCTGGCCTTCTAGGCATATTTGCAAAGAAAAAAACATATCTCAGACTGGCCAATAAAAATAACATATTAAGATGGGCAAAAGAACACAGACACTGGACAGAGGAACTCTGCCTAGAAGGCCAGCTTCCCGGAGTAGCCTCTTCACTGTTGACGTTGAGACTGGTGTTTTGCGGGTACTATTTAATGAAGCTCCCAGTTGAGGACTTGTGAGGCGTCTGTTTCTCAAACTAGACACTCTAATGTACTTGTCCTCTTGCTCAGTTGTGCACCGGGGCCTCCCACTCCTCTTTCTATTCTGGTTATAGCCAGTTTGCACTGTTCTGTGAAGGGAGTAGTACACAGCGTTTTATGAGATCGTCAGTTTCTTGGCAATTTCCCGCATGGAATAGCCTTCATTTCTCAGAACAAGAATAGACTGACGAGTTTCAGAAGAAAGTCCTTTGTTTCTGGACATTTTGATCCTGTAATCGAACCCACAAATGCTGACGCTCCAGATACCCAACTAGACTAAAGAAGGCCAGTTTTATTGCTTCTTTAATCAGGACAACAATTTTCAGCTGTGCTAACATAATTGCAAAAGGGTTTTCTAATGATCAACTAGTCTTTTAAAATGACAAACTTGGATTAGCTAACCCAACGTGCCATTGGAACACAGGAGTGATGGTTGCTGATAATGGGCCTCTGTACGCCTATGTAGATATTCCATAAAAAAATATGTTGTTTCCAGCTACAATAGTCACTTACAACATTAACAACGTCTACACTGTATTTATAATCAATTTGATGTTATTTTGATGGACAATTTTTTTTGTTTAATTTAAAAAAACAAGGAAAATTCTAAGTGACTCCAAACTTTGAACTGTAGTGTATACAGTGCCTTGTAAAAGTTTTCACCTCCTTGGTGTTTTTCCTATTTTGTTGCATTACAACCTGTAATTTAAATAGATTTTATTTGGATTTCATGTAATGGACATACACAAAATATTCCAAATTGCTGAAGTGAAATGAAAAAAATAACTTGTTTAAAATAAAAAATAAAAAATAATAAACGGAAAAGTGGTGCGTGTATATGTATTCACCCCCTTTGCTATGTAGCCCCTAAATATGATCTGGTGCAACCAATTACCTTCAGAAGTCACATAATTAGTTAAATAAAGTCCACCTGTGTGCAATCTAAGTGTCACACGATCTGTCACACGATCTCAGTATACAGTATATACACCTGTTCTGAAAGGCCCCAGAGTCTGCAACACCACTAAGCAAGGGGCACCACCAAGCAAGCGGCACTATGAAGTTCAAGGAGCTCTCCAAACAGGTCAGGGACAAAGTTGTGGAGAAGTACAGATCCGGGTTAGGTTATAAAAATATATCAGAAACGTTGAACATCCCAAGGAGCACCATTAAATCCATTATTAAAAAATTGATAGAATATGGCACCACAACAAACCTGCCAAGAGAGGGCCGCCCACCACAACTCATGGATCAGGCAAAGAGGGCATTAATCAGAGAGGCAACAAAGAGACCAAAGATAACCCTGAAGGAGCTGCAAAACTCCACAGCGGAGATTGGAGTATCTGTCCTTAGGACCACTATAAGCCGTACACTCCACAGTGCTGAGCTTTATGGAAGAGTGTCCTGAAAAAAATAAGCAAACATGTTTGGTGTTCGCCAAACATATGGAAGAAGGTACACTGGTCAGATGAGACTAAAATTGAGCTTGTTGGCCATCAAGGAAAACTCTATGTATGGTGCAAACGCAACACCTCTCATCACCCTGAGAATACCATCCCCACAGTGAAGCATGGTGGTGGCAGCATCATGCTGTGTGGATGTTTTTCATCGGCAGGGACTGGGAAACTGGTCAGAATTGAAGGAATGATGGATGATGCAAAATACAAGGAAATTCTTGAGGGTAACCTGTTTCAGTCTTCCAGAGTTTTGAGACTGGGACAGAGGTTCACCTTCCAGCAGGACAATGACCCTAAGTATACTGCTAAAGCAACACTTGATTGGTTTATGGGGAAACATTTAAATGTCTTGGAATGGCCTAGTCAAAACCCAGACCTCAATCCAATTGAGAATCTGTGGTATGACTTCAAGATTGCTGTACCACAGCGGAACCCATCCAACTTGAAGGAGCTGGAGCAGTTTTGCCTTGAATAATGGGCAAAAATCCCAGTGGCTAGATGTGCCAAGCTTATAGAGACATACCCCAAGAGAATTGCAGCTGTAATTGCTGCAAAAGGTGGCTCTACAAAGTATTGACTTTGGGGGGTGAATAGTTATGCACGCTCAAGTTTTCTTGTCTTATTTCTTGTTTGTTTCACCCCAAAAATATTGTGCATCTTCAAAGTGGTAGGCATGTGTTGTAAATCAAATGATTCAAACCCCCCCCCAAAACTATTTTAATTCCAGGGTGTACGGTAACAAAATAGGAAAAATGCCAAGGAGGGTGAATACTTTCGCAAGCCACTGTATGTGAGGGCTGTTGGGGCCCTGTTTCAGCTCCAGATGACAAAACATGCACACACTCCCAGAGAGTTGCAGGTCTGCCAACTTCCTTTTGGTCATTTAAATCAGAGATATATCAACAACAAAAAACTATTGCTTTAACTGTGAATGCACTTTATTGCACACAATCCTCAAATAAAATGGAGCATAAAATAAACAATATATTTATATTCAGTCTAATGTGTGTGTGTGTGAGGGAGGCATGTTTTTCAACTCAGAAAAAAGCACACAGATTTCTCAAACTGTACACATTAAGCAATAGTCTTCTACAATATTATCAATCACACTTTGATTTGATAGATAGTTAGAGTAATTACGTAGATATAGATAATGGATATGAAGGAGTAGATATCTCTAATCCTAAAAAAAAATGGAGCATACATAAAATAAACAAGTAATTACAATGTATTTACAATGTATTTACACACACATAATGTGTGTGTGACAGAGAGAGTGTGTGTGCATGTTGCGTTTTATTTTTCCTTGTCAGCCACTCATCTCTGCTTTGTCAGTCTTGATAGGCCCAATCAGTAAGCAGCTACTCTTGATCATTGTCATGAAGCCACACCCGTCCTACTCTGGTCAGCATGCTCTCGATGGTGCAGCTGTAGACATTTTTGAGGACCTGGGGATCTATGCAAAATCTTTTCAGTCTCCCGAGGGGGAAAAGTGGTTGTCATGCCCTCTTCAAGACTGTCTTAGTGTGTTTGGACCATGATAGTTCATTGATGTGGACACCAAGGAACTTGAAACCGCCTCTTTCTCCATGTAGTCCTGAGGTGCTGAACTATTGCACCATATATTACCACTGTGATTATTACTTGACCCTGCTGGTCATCTATGAACATTTAAACATCTTGAAGAACAATCTGGCCTTAATGGCCATGTACTCTTATAATCTCCACCCGGCACAGCCAGAAGAGGACTGGCCACCCCTCAGAGCCTGGTTCCTCTCTAGGTTTCTTCCTAGGTTCCTGCTTTTCTATGTAGTTTTTCCTAGACACTGTGCTTCTACACCTGCATTGCTTGCTGTTTGGGGGTTTTAGGCTGGGTTTCTGTACAGCACTTTGAGATATCAGCTGATGTAAGAAGGGCTTTATAAAATACATTGAATAGATTGCCTGTATATGCTTCTTTTCATGTCACTAACTCTTAATATGACATTGAGTTATCTTAAATTTCCTCAATAGCAAGTTGCACCTGAAGCCAACACTTCTTCATGGTCTTTCCTGCTTGGGACAGGGGGCTTCGGGTTTTGGAATGGAGGACCTAGAGAATTGAAATACCCTGGTTTAAATGAAGATATGGATTTACAAACTACAGGCCACTAAGTACCCTGGTTTAAATGAAGATATGGATTTACAAACTACAGGCCACTAAGAACCCTGGTTTAAATGAAGATATGGATTTACAAACTACAGGCCACTAAGAACCCTGGTTTAAATGAAGATATGGATTTACAAACTACAGGCCACTAAGTACCCTGGTTTAAATGAAGATATGGATTTACAAACTACAGGCTACTAAGTACCCTGGTTTAAATGGAGATATGGATTTACAAACTACAGGCCACTAAGAACCCTGGTTTAAATGAAAATATGGATTTACAAACTACAGGCCACTAAGAACCCTGGTTTAAATGAAGATATGGATTTACAAACTACAGGCTACTAAGTACCCTGGTTTAAATGAAGATATGGATTTACAAACTACAGGCCACTAAGAACCCTGGTTTAAATGAAGATATGGATTTACAAACTACAGGCCACTAAGTACCCTGGTTTAAATGAAGATATGGATTTACAAACTACAGGCCACTAAGTACCCTGGTTTAAATGAAGATATGGATTTACAAACTACAGGCCACTAAGAACCCTGGTTTAAATGAAGATATGGATTTACAAACTACAGGCCACTAAGTACCCTGGTTTAAATGAAGATATGGATTTGTCACCTTTCCTGTAGGGTTGTGATGGGTCCATTTGCTGCCATCTAGTGGACATTTTGCTCAATTGCCCTCAGCTATGTTTAGACTGTTGTTGTTCATGTTTGCTGTGTTCTAGTGTACTGTGGAATATATTGCGTTCTTATTCTTGACACTTCTAACTTCACATATAAGGTTAGAACTACCTTTTTGAAGTGTTCTGATACTTCTAGTATGGAGTTGTATTTTTATGATAACATAGCTACAGTATTTCACTTTTTAATGTGTATAGTATTGCTTACTAGGTGTGTCCAATCAATTTTGTAACCAAAAGAGGACATTGTATTATTTCTTTGTACTCCCTGACGAAGGCCATGCAGCCGAAACGCGTCGGATTTTTAAACCTTGTTTCTATTGAACATGCCATACTAATAAAGGCATTTCAATTAATTATATGAAGAGTGCCTTGGTCCTCCTTTCTTTTTGATGACCAATTCACCCGTTTTACCAAAGAGCACCTTCTGTCTACCAACATGTACTATTGTGTACCTTAGTTGCGCTTCCCTTCCTCCTCTTTCTACTAATAACCTAGGCTGTTTGCGTATGTGTATCTTATGTTATCTTTTAGTTTGTTAGGAAATAAATAATCCACTCAATTTGTGTGGTACGGAATGATTAGTGAGTCCCGGGTTTGTGCAGATTTACGAATTATGCGACGTTCAGAATGAGACTGATGAGGAAATTAATTAATTAGTGACTGCTATGAAATCGGTATTCTGATAATCTTTGAGTTAAATTGGGCGCCAGGTTACTGAGTTAATGGTTACCTGATTAAGATAATCACGTAATTATAAACGTAGTTAATTATTCGATAAATAGCATGTCATCACATTGACAATAATACGTCACAACACTGTATATAGCCATGTTATATTCTACTTCCTGTATATAGCCATGTTATATTCTACTACCTGTATATAGCCATGTTATATTCTACTTCCTGTATATAGCCATGTTATATTCTACTCCCTGTATATAGCCATGTTATATTCTACTCCCTGTATATAGCCATGTTATATTCTACTCCCTGTATATAGCCATGTTATATTCTACTCCCTGTATATAGCCATGTTATATTCTACTTCCTGTATATAGCCATGTTATTTTCTACTTCCTGTATATAGCCATGTTATTTTCTACTTCCTGTACATAGTCATGTTATTTTTTGCTTCCTGTATATAGCCATGTTATTTTCTACTCCCTGTATATAGCCATGTTATTTTCTACTCCCTGTATATAGCCATGTTATTTTCTACTTCCTGTATATAGCCATGTTATTTTCTACTTCCTGTACATAGTCATGTTATTTTTTGCTTCCTGTATATAGCCATGTTATTTTCTACTCCCTGTATATAGCCATGTTATCTTCTACTCCCTGTATATAGCCATGTTATTTTATACTCCCAGTATATGGCCATGTTATTTTATACTCCCAGTATATAGCCATGTTATATTCTACTCCCTGTATATAGCCATGTTATATTCTACTCCCTGTATATAGCCATGTTATATTCTACTCCCTGTATATAGCCATGTTATATTCTACTCCCTGTATATAGCCATGTTATATTCTACTTCCTGTATATAGCCATGTTATTTTCTACTTCCTGTATATAGCCATGTTATTTTCTACTTCCTGTACATAGTCATGTTATTTTTTGCTTCCTGTATATAGCCATGTTATTTTCTACTCCCTGTATATAGCCATGTTATTTTCTACTCCCTGTATATAGCCATGTTATCTTCTACTCCCTGTATATAGCCATGTTATTTTATACTCCCAGTATATGGCCATGTTATTTTATACTCCCAGTATATATCCATGTTATATTCTACTCCCTGTATATAGCCATGTTATATTCTACTCCCTGTATATAGCCATGTTATATTCTACTCCCTGTATATAGCCATGTTATATTCTACTCCCTGTATATAGCCATGTTATATTCTACTTCCTGTATATAGCCATGTTATTTTCTACTCCCTGTACATAGCCATGTTATCTTCTACTCCCTGTATATAGCCATGTTATTTTATACTCCCAGTATATAGCCACAGTGGTTCTTCTTTAATATGCCGCGACTGTTAGTGGTAGTTGGTGGCATTCTGTCATTGTACCACACTGTCACAAGGGGGAGTTAGAACGCTGATCTAAACTGTGGCAACTAATGGAGGCATTTTCAGTCTGAGAGTCTCTTCTCTGGCGCTTTTGTTGCATCAGGCAACAACAACAAAAACTTTTGCTGGTTATGGAGTTAACGATACATGCTTTGACTGTTTTGGCCAAGTTAATCTGCTCATGCTGTGTGTGTTCAATTATTTGTGACATTGTGGTTAAAATATAGAACGTAAACAAGTATTATTATAGATGTTTTTTTTATTTACAGTAGTGGTGGAGGCATTTTGAAAACATGTTTACAAACACTTGTTTTTCACAAGCGTACTGTAGCAGGTGTAACAATGTTTACAATGCTTTTATATATTTAGAATGCAGGGTTAATTATAATAACATTCATAATCGTTAGATAACAGATCGGCTCTCAGAACTCATTTGGACAATGTATTTAAGGGTTTCAGTAATCCTAACATTTCCAAATAAAAATCGGATTGATTTATCAAGACCAGTCCCCCATGTTCTGTCATTCAGTAATAATAGTAATATTAATAATCGTTGGATAACGTTTTGGCTCTCGGAACTCATTAAAGGCGGCATCTATCTTCAATATAATCATTAATTCAGAAGGTTAAAGCCATAGGTTTTAGGCAGTAGGTTAAAAATAAACAGACAATTGCATGTTAATTTTACAATCTATATGGCACAGCTGTCATTTTTTTGGTCCTTAAATGAAACTGTTATATATTTTTATTCATCACAATTTTCTTTAACCAATTTTGGTCTTTAATGCAGGGCCGACAGACAAGTTCCTTACTTTTTCCCCCTTCCACTTGATAAAGGTTCCAATCAAGTTTTTTAATCAATTTGTCATATTATTTGTTCTGTCTTTTATGATAGATTGAACTGAAATTGCAACCAACTTTCTATGGCTTGTTTAAAAAATAACGATATTTTGGAGATTATTTCATTTTCAAATAACCGAAAGTGAGCGGTTGTAATCTGAATAAAGTGGAAAAAGCCGGGTGAGACATTCTAACTAATTTGTAAATAAAGCCAGTTTGTTATTTAGAATAATTTATTTCTGTTTTTAGAGGGAGAGAAAGCAAAAGCCCACTGTGCCTATTTTTCAAAAATCGTCAGTCCACATGTCAAGTGAAATTCCCCCATTTGTATTTACCCAAGTTCTCTCTTAAAACCGCTCTGGGATAGACGGGACGCTCTACATCACAGGGAAAATGTAGAGCGCCAAATATTTAAAAAAAATAATAAAATCAAACTTTCATTAAATCACACATGTAAGATACCAAATTAAAGCTACACTCGTTGTGAATCCAGCCAACAAGTCAGATTTCAAAAAGGCTTTTCGGCGAAAGCATAATATGCTATTATCTGATGATAGCACAACAGTAAACAAAGAGAGTGTAGCATATTTCAACACTGCAGGCGCAACACAAAACGCAGAAATAAAATATAAATCATGCCTTACCTTTGACAAGCTTCTTTTGTTGGCACTCCAATATGTCCCATAAACATCACAAATTATCCTTTTGTTCTAATATTCCGTCCATATATATCCAAATTGTCCATTTATTTGGTGCGTTTGATCCAGAAAAAAACAGCTTCCAATTTGCGCAACGTCACTACAAAATATCTAAAAAATTACCTCTTTGTAATACAACTTTAGGTATTTTAAAACGTTAATAATCGATCAAATTGAAGACGGGTCTATCTGTTTTTAATACAGGAGGAAAACAAACTAATGCTACTTTTCTAGTCTTGCGCAACTGTGCGCAAGCGTAGCAAAATAAATTTAGAAATCCATGTTATTCAATTATTGTACCCACACTGCTTGCCAACGAGCGTCTGCGACACCAAGGGCTAAAATAGATGGTGTTCCTATTTCTGATGCAGATCGCGCTGCAAGTCCTGCCTCTCCCATCTCCTCATTGGTTTATAGAAGCAGGTACCCACGTGCCATCTCCTCATTGGTTTATAGAAGCAGGTACACACGTGCCATCTCCTCATTGGTTATACCTACGTGGGTGATAGAAAGACGAACTGTTTTGCCGGTAGTCGTGGTAATATAATGAAAGTTTAGATGCGATCACCATATAATTTAAACGATGAAAAAGCCTGGCAGGAGGAGAGATGACTAGAAACGATTCGGTTGGCCGTTTTATGTGTGGATTAATTGTCGGAGTAGAGATCCTTTTGCATTTCAGGTAAAATAACAACTCAATGTTTATAACCCAGGACAAATTAGCTAGCAACAGCAAGCTAGCTAAATAGGACAAATTAACATTAGCTAGCAAGTGCAAGCTAACTAGCTAAATTACCATACATGTTTAATGCTTTTCGACCTGTTCCCAAATTAATGTCATTGGTTCAGAGTTTGTTTTGATATTTTAACCTGCGTGTCGTGATCACGTTTGGTGTGGGGGGGCAAAATAAATGTATGCACGATAGCGCACGATGGCGCACGCGCGCAGCCGGTTTGGGCAAGGTGTTACACTGATTCCAGGTTGCCGTACTTCTTCATTGCACAAAGGAATAACCTCAACCTATTTCCAAAGACTGGTGACATCCAGTGGAAGCGGTAGGAACTGCAAACAGGTTGATTAGAACTCTAGTATCCCAATGAAAACTCATTGAACAGACGGTGACCTAAAAAAAGAAAATCTGAATGGTTTGTCCTCTGGGTTTTGCCTGCTACATAAGTTATGTTATACTCACAGACATGATTCAAATAGTTTTAGAAACTTCAGAGTGTTTTCTATCCAAATCTACGAATAATATGCATATCTTATATTCTGGGGATGAGTAGAAGGAAGTTGAAATTGGGCACGCTATTTATCCAAAAGTGAAAATGCTGCCCCCTATCCTAGAGAAGTTAATAGCCTGGCTACTGTAGGTGTGAAAATCCTCCCAACTTGCAATGTATTCTGTCATGCCCTGATCTGTTTCACCTGTCTTTGTGATTGTCTCCACCCACCTCCAGGTGTCACCCGTTTTACCCATTAGTTCTTGTGTATTTATTCCGGTGTTCCCTGTTTGTCTGTTGCCAGTGTGTCTTGTCTTTTAAAGTCAACCAGCGTGTTTTCCGTGCTCCTGCTTTTTCTTATCTCTCTTTTGCTAGTCCTCCTGGTGTTGACCCTTGCCTGCGTTGACTCTTAACTCGCCTGCCTGACCATACTGCCTGCTCTGACCTCGAGCCTACCTGCCACTCTGTACCTCCTGGACTGTGACCTTGTTTATGATCTTTTGCCTGTCCACGACCATTCTCTTGCCTGCCCCTTGGATTATAATAAATATCAGAAACTCTAAACATCTGCCTCCCATGTCTGCATCTGGGTCTCGCCCTGTGCCCTTATAGTACTCAATGTTAATTTCAACTACATTTTAGTTGCACATCCCCCATCTCCACGACCACATGTAAAATCAATGTAGCACAGGCGTGTGATGATAGTGTTTGAAAATAGCACCGTACGTGACTATAATCCCCAAGTCTAACAGTTTGTTGAAAGTAGATTTTCCATTCCTCCTGAAAGCCCTAATCTGCTCACTTAAATGAATAGAGATCCTGGTCATGGTGCTACAGTATGTTGTTACAGCATAATCAAAGTG
Source organism: Salvelinus alpinus (assembly GCF_045679555.1). Lineage (NCBI taxonomy): Eukaryota > Metazoa > Chordata > Actinopteri > Salmoniformes > Salmonidae > Salvelinus > Salvelinus alpinus. The sequence goes on from NC_092095.1 coordinate 3,757,798, forward strand.
AGGACAATCGGTGATCTGCTGTATACCTATTATACCTATTGTAACCTGAAAGTCACACCTTTCTGGTACTCCTCACCTCAAACTCTACCCTTAATTTATCTAAAAGAATTACATTGAGACCAAAGAGAACAGACAAAATAAACAGTTTATCAAGCCAGCTTCTTTCTATGGTGCCTCCCGTTCCAGGGTTAGGACTGTAACCACCAGCTTCTTTCTATGGTGCTTCCCGTTCCAGGGTTAGGACTGTAACCACCAGCTTCTTTCTATGGTGTTACCTGTTCCAAGGTTAGGACTGTAACCACCAGAGGACTTGAAAATGAGCCAGAGCTGAAAGGATCACCAAAACTTAAGGTATTTTGGTTTCAGTGCATTTTCGTATTTTTTTTTTATATAGCCTATCAATGTGTAGGCATACTTTGTAATAAAATCAATAATTGTGTACTAAAAACACGAATGCGTTTTTGCAGAGCATACATTCATGCTGACATCCATCTGTGGAGATCAGTGGACAAAGGGCTACACCGAAAAAAAGCATGGTTCCGAAAAAAGCGGATAGTTTTGATTCTTAAAATGTGTTTCTGTATGCAGCATTTGCGTGTTGGAGTCACTTTTAATTCATCTACCGTTTCTATCATAGGCCACTGTAATCAATGGGGGCTCAGGGCAGTACCATTCTGGTAATTTGATGAAGGTGCACATGGATCAGATTCAAACTTTGAAGACCGAGATCGAGTCATTGAAGGCAGACCAGCAGAAAGATGACCATTATCTGAGTGTAAGGGATACGGGCAACAGCTGATGCATTGTTTCAGAGCCAAAAGGCATTGGCGGAGAGTCGGGCGGCATTGGCGGAGAGTCAGGCGGCATTGGCGGAGAGTCGGGCGGCATTGGCGGAGAGTCAGGCGGCATTGGCGGAGAGTCGGGCGGCATTGGCGGAGAGTCAGGCGGCATTGGTGGAGAGTCGGGCGGCATTGGCGGAGAGTCGGGCGGCATTGGCGGAGAGTCGGGCGGCATTGGCGGAGAGTCAAGCGGCATTGGTGGAGAGTCAGGCGGCATTGGTGGAGAGTCGGGCGGCATTGGCGGAGAGTCGGGCGGCATTGGCGGAGAGTCGGGCGGCATTGGCGGAGAGTCGGGCGGCATTGGCGGAGAGTCGGGCGGCATTGGCGGAGAGTCGGGCGGCATTGGCGGAGAGTCGGGCGGCATTGGCGGAGAGTCGGGCGGCATTGGCGGAGAGTCGGGCGGCATTGGCGGAGAGTCGGGCGGCATTGGCGGAGAGTCGGGCGGCATTGGCGGAGAGTCGGGCGGCATTGGCGGAGAGTCGGGCGGCATTGGCGGAGAGTCGGGCGGCATTGGCGGAGAGTCGGGCGGCATTGGCGGAGAGTCGGGCGGCATTGGCGGAGAGTCGGGCGGCATTGGCGGAGAGTCGGGCGGCATTGGCGGAAAGTCGGGCGGCATTGGCGGAGAGTCGGGCGGCATTGGTGGAGAGTCGGGCGGCATTGGTGGAGAGTCGGGCGGCATTGGCGGAAAGTCGGGCGGCATTGGCGGAGAGTCGGGCGGCATTGGCGGAAAGTCGGGCGGCATTGGCGGAGAGTCAGGCGGCATTGGCGGAGAGTCAGGCGGCATTGGTGGAGAGTCAGGCCACCTCCGATAGGCAGAGTCAACGTACGTGGCGGGTTCGTCAGGTCGTCGGTTCACCCTGACATTTCCATTCCTCTTCTGACAACAGAACTTGACGAACTGCTCACCAAGCACATCAAGGGCCATCTGGACCGCTATGCTGTTCTGCAATTCCAAGGATGTGTAACCGATGAGAGATACCATGAGTGGACACAGAATATCAACTAGGATGGATCCTGAGGCAAATGAGGCTTACCAGTGTCATGACGTTGGTCTATTTAGGTACAGCAAGCCCCATCCGCCTCTCCCTGCCTCTCCCTGCCCCTTACAACTACGCTGCTGTGGTCAGAGAGAGGTCATAAATTCCTGAGTAGAAACCCTACCACATGGCCACGCAGTATAGCAGAGGGTACACTTTCATAGAGAACAAAGGGATGTCTTCCACCTCACAGAACTTGAGGTACGAACAAATTTCATGTTCCGGAGAAAGTATAAAACATCGGTGAAGAATCCAGCTACGAACTGATCCGTTTGTTACAACTTGGGGAAACTCATGGGAGACTGTGTGGCTACATTACCATACCGCTGTTTATATAATAGCCTCAGATATGAGGTTTACATCTGATTGTTGTATAAGATGAATGAGTGAGTATGATACTGTTTGTATAATTGTGTAATATGATTTTGGACTGTTTAATGAAGAAAAATACAATTCCCTTTTGATTTGAACTAAATCAGAGGACCGCCCCTGAGCCCAGTTAGGGTCAGACATCCTGGGACAGCCCCTTTTCTGCCATTCCGAATAAAACCCAACTTTGAGAAATTATCAGCAGACCGAGCTTACCTCAATTACGAGATGGCTGAAGGTTGCAGACCATTGCTGAATCTTTTAACCTGTTTGGGCTGCAGCCCGACGCCGGTACACCTATGACAACATCCAGCTCAAGTGCACGGCGCGAAATTCAAAATCAATTGTTTTTTAATATTTAACTTTCACACATTAACAAGTCCAATACAGCATTTGAAAGATAAACATCTTGTCAATCCAGCCAACATGTCCGATTTTTTAAATGTTTTACAGAGAAAACACCACATATATTTACAGTGGGGAGAACAAGTATTTGATACACTGTCAATTTTGCAGGTTTTCCTACTTACAAAGCATGTAGAGGTCTGTACTTTTTATCATAGGTACACTTCAACTGTGAGAGATGGAATCTAAAACAAAAATCCAGAAAATCACATTGTATGATTTTTAAGTAATTAATTTGCATTTTATTGCATGACATAAGTATTTGATCACCTACCAACCAGTAAGAATTCCGGCTCTCACAGACCTGTTAGTTTTTCTTTGAGAAGCCCTCCTGTTCTCCACTCATTACCTGTATTAACTCCACCTGTTTGAACTCGTTACCTGTATAAAAGACACCTGTCCACACACTCAATCAAACAGACTCCAACCTCTCCACAATGGCCAAGACCAGAGAGCTGTGTAAGGACATCAGGGATAAAATTGTAGACCTGCACAAGGCTGGGATGGGCTACAGGACAATAGAAAAACAGCTTGGTGAGAAGGCAACAACTGTTGGCGCAATTATTAGAAAATGGAAGACGTTCAAGATGACGGTCAATCACCCTCGGTCTGGGGCTCCATGCAAGATCTCACCTCGTGGGGCATCAATGATCATGAAGAAGGTGAGGGATCAGCCCAGAACTACACGGCAGGACCTGGTCAATGACCTGAAGAGAGCTGGGACCACAATCTCAAAGAAAACCATTAGTAACACACCACGCCGTCATGGATTAAAATCCTGCAGTGCACGCAAGGTCCCCCTGCTCAAGCCAGTGCATGTCCAGGCCCGTCTGAAGTTTGCCAATGACCATCTGGATGATCCAGAGGAGGAATGGGAGAAGGTCATGTGGTCTGATGAGACAAAAATAGAGCTTTTTGGTCTAAACTCCACTCGCCGTGTTTGGAGGAAGAAGAAGGATGAGTACAACCCCAAGAACACCATCCCAACCGTGAAGCATGGAGGTGGAAACATCATTCTTTGGGGATGCTTTTCTGCAAAGGGGACAGGACGACTGCACTGTGTTGAGGGAAGGATGGATTTGGCCATGTATCGCGAGATCTTGGCCAACAACCTCCTTCCCTCAGTAAGAGCATTGAAGATGGGTCGTGGCTGGGTCTTCCAGCATGACAACGACCCGAAACACACAGCCAGGGCAACTAAGGAGTGGCTCCGTAAGAAGCATTTCAAGGTCCTGGAGTGGCCTAGACAGTCTCCAGACCTGAACCCAATAGAAAATCTTTGGAGGGAGCTGAAAGTCCGTATTGCCCAGCGACAGCCCCGAAACCTGAAGGATCTGGAGAAGGTCTGTATGGAGGAGTGGGCCAAAATCCCTGCTGCAGTGTGTGCAAACCTGGTCAAGAACTACAGGAAACGTATGAACTCTGTAATTGCAAACAAAGGTTTCTGTACCAAATATTAAGTTCTGCTTTTCTGATGTATCAAATACTTATGTCATGCAATAAAATGCAAATTAAATACTTAAAAATTATACAATGTGATTTTCTGGATTTTTGTTTTAGATTCTGTCTCTCACAGTTGAAGTGTACCTATGATAAAAATGACAGACCTCTACATGCTTTGTAAGTAGGAAAACCTGCAAAATCGGCGGTGTATCAAATACTTGTTCTCCCCACTGTATGTTAGCTCACCACCAAATAAAAAAGGAGGACAGACATTTTTCACAGCACAAGTAGGATGCAAGTAGCATGCACAAGCCAACCTAACTAACCTAGAACCAACCTAAATAACCTAGAAAAAACTACCTCAGATGACAGTCCTATAACATGTTACACAATAAATCTATGTTTTGTTCAGAAAATGTGCATATTTTAGCTATAAATCAGTTTTACATTACTGCTACCATCATAGCTACAGTCAGAAATCGCACGGGAGTAGCCAGAGAAAATACAGACACCAACGTCAACTACTAATTACACATCATAAAACATTTCAGAACAATATATGGTGGATAGCTAATGAAAGAGAAAGATCTTGTGAAGAGAGCCAATATTTCCGATTTTTGAAGTGTTTTACAGCGAAAACACCACATATATTTATGTTAGTTCACCACCAAATACAAAAGACAGACAGACATTGTTCACAGCAACGGTAGCATGCAAGTAGCATGCACAAAGCTAACCTAACTAACCTAGAACCAACCTAAATAACCTAGAAAAAACTCCCTCAGATGACAGTCCTATAACATGTTACACAATAAATCTATGTTTTGTTCGAAAAATGTGCATATTTTAGCTATAAATCAGTTTTACATTACTGCTACCATCATAGCCACCATCACAGCTACAGTCAGAAATCGCACGGCAGTAGCCAGAGAAAATACAGACACCAACGTCAACTACTAATTACACATCATAAAACATTTCAGAACAATATATGGTGGATAGCTAATGAAAGAATAAGATCTTGTGAACAGAGCCAATATTTCCGATTTTTGAAGTGTTTTACAGCGAAAACACAATATATCGTTATATTAGCTTACTACAATAGCTAGCACACAGCAGCATTGATTCTAGTCAAACGGTAGCATAGCACAGTTCGACAGATATATGAAAAAGCATCCCAAATTGGGTCCTTATCTTTGTTGATCTCCCATCAGAATGTTCTCCAAGGGGTCCTTTGTTCAGAAATGTCTTTATTTCGATCCAGAACGAACAATTTCCCTCTTGAATTAGCAAGCACACTGGCAGTGCGACGCTAACCTCTCCATCTTGAAAAAATTCTTGCGTCGCATCACGTCTAAAGTCCAGAATACATTTCAATAATATAATTAAAGTATATTGAAAAAACATACTTTAGGATGATATTGTGACATGTATCAAATAAAATCGAAGCCAGAGATCATATTCACCTATAACGACGGTTTTCCAGGAGGCTACTCCAGATCCAACTTCGCGCCTTCCAAAAAAAATAAAGTGCGCACTTCTCACTCCAAGATGTTGTATACAATCCCTGACCGAGATAATCAAGTGATTTCAACTCTCACTTCCGCATGACACCCAGAGGAAGGCGTATGACGTGTTTCTACAGTCCTAAGTGACATGCCCTTTTATAGACAAGGGCTTGAAAAGCGACATCGATTTTGGAAATCTCACTTCCGGATAGGAAATGGGCTGTAAAAATTGTTCTGTTCCACTTAGAGAAATAATTAAAACGGTTTTAGAAACTAGAGACTGTTTTCTATCCAAGACTAATAATAATATGCATATTGTAAGAGCAAAAATTGATTAAGAGGCCGTTTGAAAATTTGCACATATTTTCCAGTTTTTCAATACGCCCCCTGCAGCCATAACAGGTTAACCATACGACGTGGTTAAACTCTTAGACTATCGATACCGACAGAATAATAACAAGTCTTTGATATTAATTACTAGTCTGCAGCTAGGGATTCGGTATCATTGAATGCGAAGAACGACAACCACCGAAACATCCATTCGATAACGAAACGAATGAATGTCACTCTGAACAACCCACTATAACCACGACAGAGAGAGAGAGAGAGAGAGAGAGAGAGGACGAAACTCTCCAACAGAAACAAACTTTTCACCAGCGATCAAGACGAAACACTTAGCGTAAATATAGTTAATTAGTTCCTAGTTAATTAGTTACGTTATTAATCAGTTGATCGCGTAATAACTAATTAAGGAGAATCTTTGATAAAAAACTATCAGTCTTCAGTTAATGATAGTAAAGACACGACACCAGTGAACCTCCGGGTGTTTATCATTAATAATGTGTCTCAGAAGTTTCTGTCCATGACTGCTGCAACCTGAAAAAGCATTAAAGACAGAGTTTATGAGTACTTGATTTCACCGAGAAAGTCTGGACATGGCCTGCTCTCCCTTATGTAAGGCATGTTAGGCATGTTACCATGTTTCCTATGTACTGTGGGCTATGTTTACTTGTCAGACTGCACAGTAACCTCAAACATATCCATTTTGAAATAATTATTAATGAATTGTTTACTAATTGTTTAATAATTTAAGGCTCTTTTCTCTGTGCTGGAGTTCTTTCAGAATAAAGTAGGCTAATGAAGGCTAATGAAGGCTAATGAAGCCAACAAATCGTTGCTTACTGAAACTGATTTGAATGAACTATTTCAGCACCATTTCAGGCTGTTCTGAGACAAGCAAGATTACTTAATAAACGTAAACATTTAACGTTTTTTTATCGAATTCAATAATATATTTGTACCACTGTAGATGTTGAGGTCAATCAGAGTTGAGTCCTATTGTAAAGAGTAGCCTAAAGGCCAAAATTGGCAAACTTGCAATTTATGCAATGCTTAATAATCTAAAATCAGATTTACCCCAACAAATAAAATGCATCAACCCCTACAAATATATGAATGTATTATTTAACCCTACATTATAAAATGTATAAAAGCCCTTTAGATATTAATTTATAATCCTCTAAATTTAATTAGATCTACTACTGTACAAGGATATTTGATTGATCTGCCAGTATTTTCATTTAGGGATTCCGGTAAACTCTTTGATGTTTCCTTTTATGTGTCCTATCAATTGTTATTGGATTATTCACCATGGCAATCAACAAAATGTATTTTTTAGTTCGGTTGGCATGTTTGCAGAATTCACAGCCTGCTACGCTTGTGAAAAACAAAATGCCTCCAGCTGTCCATCACTACTGTAAATAAAAACACAGAATATCTAAGGTGCTTTTATATAATTATAATGTATATATATTATTGTATATATGTATTATTATTATTATTATGTATATATGATATATATATATATATAATTATAATGTATAATATATAATACTAATAATAATAATAATAATCGTTGGATAACAGATCGGCTCTCAGAACTCATTAAGCAGAACTGTTGAAATAAAGATCAAACAGAACAGCACTGATGATGGATGCATTTGTAGGATTTGTGCAATGAAGAGTATTATAACGGTCTGCCCTTAGAATCCTAATACATGCGGTAAAGAGGTCAATGGAACGCAGACCGTGGGGATTGATTCAACAAATCTGATATGACAAAGTGGATGGTTGTCAAATGAACATCCCCACCAATAAATAAGCACACAAACTGTAACAAATGTAACAAAACACAAATGTAGGACGCTGATCTATCGGACTGACGTTTTCTAAAATTAGGCACAGTGGGCTTTTGGTTTCTCACCCTCTAAAAACAGAAATAAATCATTCTAAACGGCTTTATTTACCACAGTGTGAAAGAGTGATACTGTAGCCCCTCTATATCAAGTGATTTTCTGAAACACGGAGTCCTTCTTTGCTGATGTGAAGAAGAAAGAGAATGAAAGAGTCCATGTCAACATGAAGCTGAGTGACTCACTAATTCATGGCTTTGGATCAAAATAAATAAGAGTCCAGCGATGATTTATCAGCATTATTTCTGACATTGTGGCATTTAAAGCATATTGAAAATACAAGCCACCTCTTAATGAGTTCCGGCATTTATAATTATATAAATGCCTCTTAGATATTCTCACAGACCAGATTTGCCCTAACAAAAAACGCCCCTGAGATATTAATTTAGAATTAATTGATCTGCCAGTATTTTCATATAAAAGCTGCCCCTTAATGAGTTCTGAGAGCTGTGTAATACCAATTATTATTGGATTATTCACTCGTAAATGGTTTTGGATTAAAACAAATAAGTACCAACATTCTTTCTGACGGTCTTAAATTAATAAATACATGTTTTTACTGTTTTGACCAAGTTAATCTGCCCATGTTGGGTGAGTTCAATTATTTGTGACATTGTGACATTTAAAGCGTATTGAAGAAAGAATCCGCCTCTTAATGAGTTCCGAGAGCTGCTCTGTTATCCAACGATTAGTTTAATAAACTGTAGGTGTGAAAATCCACCCAACTTGCAATGTATTCAATGCTTAAGTACTCTAAAGTTTTACACAGTATATGTTCATCAACATCTTTATGCTTTCATTAATAAAATAACGATAAAAAAGACTTTCAAAATGCAGATGTTTATTTTCACTACTGTACAGTACATCTCAGCTACATTTTAGTTGCACTTTCACCCAGATCCACAACCACTGGCAAAACCTTGCTGAGATGATCAATGTATTTGTTGCATTGTTGTATCATCAGTTTCTCAAGCCAAAACGTCTTCATGGCCTTCACCAGTTCATCTTTGCTTGTAGGCTTGGCAGAGTTACAGATGAATTTTTCAGAATAAAGTAGGCTAATGAAGGCAACAAATAGTTGCTTACTGGAACACCCAGAGTCATCCAATTGTTATAATAGGATTTGAAGCAATAGCCTACCCGCGTGTGGTCAACTATTTCAACAGCGTTTCGTGCTGCTCTGAGCAGGGGACTGGTCCTGGGGACTGGTCTTGGTAAATCAATGAGATTTAAATTTTCACTGAATCTCCGTTTGGGTATTGGTTAGCCTCCAATTAGGGTGTGGAAATGTTACGATTATTTTCCTCTTCACTCGCAGTCACTTAGTACAGCGTTGTACAGCGCCATATTTTCCTAATGGAAACCCTGAGGGTTTCGTTTTTCATTTTTCTTGGAATAGAAACACCATAATATTAATCAAATCAATTAAGCTAAATCAATCACATATACTATGTTCTTACAAAAAAAAATGTTCTTACAAAAAAACAATTGTCTAGTCCAGCCAATATTAATACAGTCAAATGCTTGTCTAAGATTCCCTCTGGTGGTCAAACTAGTACTACCTAGCATTAATGGCAACAATGGCTAACGTGCAATAACAACGCAACTTTTAAAGGAAGAACCACTGGAGCCATGTTATTTTCTACTCCCTGTATATAGCCATGTTATTTTCTACTTCCTGTATATAGCCATGTTATTTTATACTCCCTGTATATAGCCATGTTATTTTCTACTTCCTGTATATGGCCATGTTATTTTCTACTTCCTGTATATGGCCATGTTATTTTCTACTCCCTGTATATAGCCATGTTATTTTCTACTTCCTGTATATAGCCATGTTATTTTCTACTTCCTGTATATGGCCATGTTATTTTCTACTTCCTGTATATGGCCATGTTATTTTCTACTCCCTGTATATAGCCATGTTATTTTCTACTTCCTGTATATGGCCATGTTATTTTCTACTCCCTGTATATAGCCATGTTATTTTCTACTTCCTGTATATGGCCATGTTATTTTCTACTCCCTGTATATAGCCATGTTATTTTCTACTTCCTGTATATGGCCATGTTATTTTCTACTCCCTGTATATTGTGTTCCAGTCAGATGTGTGTTAGTCTGACAGAGCCATCACAACACATTGTGTTCCAGTCAGAGGAGTGTGTAGCTGACAGATCTCGGCCCAACGGTCTCTCTCTGTGTCATATTCTAGAACACTTGCTACGCTCACTTCCTGTCCATCCCGCCATTTCCTTCCTCCGAACAGCAGCAGCCTCCCATTTGCTGTTGCCACCAGTCCGTAGTCAAACGAGCCAATGAGTACTGGGTGTAGGCGTGTCCACTGGTCAGCGAGTGAGTCATATCGCTCAATATCGCAGTAGTGCTCGTACATTCCTAGTAACGCGTAGACACATCCGGCAACAGTTGCCATGCGGTGACCGAAACGGCCAATGGACATCGGTGCTCGCTTGTCCCAAACTCCACCCCTAGCAACCATATCTAGGAAGAGGACCTCACAGTTGCCCTGATTACCCTCCTGGCTACTGACCTGTGTACGGGCCTGGTTGCCATGGCTACCACCAGACATTAGGATTCCAGTTCCCAGGGTGACCGAGGCGTGGCCATAAAGGGGGCGGGGCAGAGATATCCCTCTCCTCCAATGGCCTGCTGCCATGTCATAGAACTCCACTGAGGCCAGGCAGGAGTGTGTGTCTGAGTGTGTGTGTGTTCCCCCTATAGTGTAGATGGCATGGTCTACAACACAGCAGCTGAACTGTGATCTCCTCTCCAGCATGGGGTCCGCTTCCTCCCAGCATGCAAAGCGAGGATCGTACCGCCACACACGATTAGTTGTCGTCATAGTAACAGACTTCCCTTCACCCCCCTCTGCTCCGCCCTTCACCTCTTCTCCTCCAATTACAAACAGGAACCCCCCGACGCAGCACACACAGTGGTTCTTCAGTCGTCTTGGGAGACCAGCGCTCAATGATGACCACTTCCTGTCTCTAAGGTCGAAGGTGAGTACCTGCTGCTGCGGCCAATCAGTGCTGGGCCCGCCCCCCACCAGGAGCACGTGGTTGGCTGCTGCTCTGAGGGAGGAATGTCGGCTCTGTCTTATTGGTCTAGCTGAGCCCAGCCAATGATACTCCAGCGCCTGCGTCACCTTACTCCTCATCAGGGGGGTGTTCATGTTGGTGTGGGCAGAGCTTAGTGTTGTGATGTCAGAGGGAGTAACCAATCCAAAACGGAGTCGGCTGAGCAGCAGGTTACAGCGGACCAATGGGAGAGGCTGGTTAGCATCCAGCCAATCCAGCACAAGTTTCAGTAGCTCCACCTCCTTGACACCTGGTAGTTCCTCCCTGTCCAGCACATCCGTTAGTGATTGGACGTTCAGCCCCAGAAGCCCCTCCCTGTCCTCCCGTAGCAAAGTGGCCATCTCCATGGTGATGATTTGATTGGAGGCTGCCAGTGCGTCAGGCAGGAAGTGGTGCTCAGCCAGGTTGGCATAGAAACATGAGGTCCTCAGCGACAGCCCGTCGCTAAGGAAGCGCTCACATAGCGACACAGCTGTGTCCACCTGAAGGTACCTGGCGGTCTCCAGAACAACGGGCAGTGAGGCAGCTGATAGGCTGAGCCATCCAGAGTAAAGGAAGTCCAGAACAGTCTCTAGTCCTGCAGGAGTTAGCGCTGGGAGTCTAATGCTAGCAGCTATCCTCTCCTCCGTCTTCTCACCAAACAAACACCAGAAATACTGGCTGGAACTGGCCAATAGGACGCGGTGACACGGGAAGGACACGCCTCCCGTCTCCAAGACAACATCACACAGCCTCCTGTCAGAGCGCAGTTTCCTGAAGCCGGAGAAAACCACAGAACTCTGATAAGAACTGTGGAGGAGAGAATAATTCTCCATAAAGAAAGTAGAGAGAGAGATAGAGAGAGATTGAGAGAGAAGAGTGTGAGAGAAGAGTGTGAGAGAGAGGAGAAAGAGATTGAGAGAGGGAGAGGAGAAAGAGATTGAGAGAGTGAGAGAGAGAGTTAAGAGAGAAAATAGAGAGATTGCGAGAGAGAGATTGAGAGAGAGCAGAAAGAGAGATTGAGAGAGAGTTGTGAGAAAAGAGAGAGAGAAAAGAGCGAGAGAGAGAGAGAGAAGACAAGAGAGAGGTGAGGGAGAGAGGACAAGAGAGATGAGTGTCTGTCGTTGGTTTCTCTGTGTCTGTGTTTCTCTGTCTGCACCCGCTGGCATTTGACACGTTTTTACTGTGATAGGAGTTTTAACCACCACCCCTAAACTCACACACACCCACAGACAGGCTCATGGACACTCACAGCCACCAATACACAGACATGCTCGCACACCCACACCCACTAAAACTCACACACACACACCCGCACACACCGCCATGTCCCCTGACCCAATGATACACCCCAGATCTGTCCACATCTCTGTCTGCATGCTTTCATATTTGTGTTATTGTCTAATTGTGTAAGAGGTCAACATGTGTGTGTGTTTCAGTATCTGTGCGTCAGTGTGTGTGTTTGTATGTGTGTGTGTGCATCAGTGTGTGTGTGCGTTAGTGGGTGTGTCTGCGTCAGTATGTGTGTGTATGTGTCAGTGTGTGTTTGAATGTGTGTGTGTTTGTCAGTGTGTGTGTTTGTATGTATGTGTGTGTCAGCATGTGTGTGTTTGTATGTGTGTGTGGGTGGGTGTCAGTGTGTGTGTTTGTATCTATGTGTGTGTCAGTGTGTGTGTTTGCATGTGTGTGTGTTTGTATGTGAGTGTGGGTGTGGGTGTCAGTGTGTGTGTATGTGTGCATTAGTGTGTGTGTTTGTATGTGCGTGTGTGTGTGTGTGTGTGTGTGTGTGTGTGTGTGTGTGTGTGTGTGTGTGTGTGGGTCAGTGTGTGTGTTCGTATGTGTGTGTGTGTGTGTGTGTGTGTGTGTGTGTGTGTGTGTGTGTGTGTGTGTGTGTGTGTGTGTGTGTGTGTGTGTGTGTGTGTGTGTGTGTGTGTGTGTGTGTGTGTGTGTGTGTGTGTGTGTGTGTGTGTGTGTGTGTGTGTGTGTGTGTGTGTTCACGCATGCTGCCCTTTCCTCTATATTCAAGATAGGGTCCAAATCTGCACAAACACACACACATATACACACACACACACACACATACACACACACACACATGCTAGATGACCTCAGAGGTAAATAGAGCTATTAGTCAGCACTGAAGATCCCAGAGTATCCAGAGCTATCTACCAACATCACCGTGACTACAGCATTACTACAGGAATAGAAACATGACTTGGATGTTCCATTTCTACAAATTAATTAACTCTAAATGAACTGTACCCCATCTGAGCTGGACCCATCTGAACTGGACCCCATCTAACCCGACCCTGTCTGAAATGGACCCTGTCTGAATTAGAGCCATGATGCACCTTATCTGAACTGGACCCTATCTGAGCTGGACCCTATCTGAGCTGGACCCATCTGAGCTGGACCCATCTGAACTGGACCCCATCTGAACTGGACCATACCTGAACTGGACCATACCTGACCTATACCCCATCTGAACTGGAGCCCATCTGAACTGGAGCCCATCTGAACTGGAGCCCATCTGAACTGGAGCACATCTGAACTGGAGCCCATCTGAACTGGAGCCCATCTGAACTGGAGCACATCTGAACTGGAGCCCATCTGAACTGGAGCCCATCTGAACTGGAGCACATCTGAACTGGAGCACATCTGAACTGGAGCCCATCTGAACTGGAGCACATCTGAACTGGAGCACATCTGAACTGGACCCTACCTGAACTGGGTTAGGGGTTAGGTGTTAGAGTTAGTGGTTAGGGTTAGGTTTTGAATAGGATTGTGTTTTAGGTCAACAAGTTTGCTTTAGGGTTAGGTTAGGGTTAGGGGTTAGGGTTAAGTTTTTTAAAGGAATCCACAAGGTCAATCTGATGCCTTCAAGCTAATGCAGAGACTGGGGGGAGCGTTGCACTCCGCTTGTCGAATGGGTGAGTCAAGGGGTCCGGGCACAGATCCATTGGTTTCAGGTGTCTACATCTGTTTTAAGTCCAGGTAGGGGATAGGGTTAGGGTGGGGGTTAGGGTGTGGGTTGGGATAAGAGTGAGGTTAGGGTTAGGGTTAGGTTAAGGGTGGGGTTAGGGTTAGTATAATGGTGGGGTTAGGATAGGGGTGGGGTTAGGGTTAGGATAGGGGTGGGGTTAGGGTTAGGGTTAGTATAATGGTGGGGTTAGGATAAGGGTGGGGTTAGGATAGGGGTGGGGTTAGGGTTAGGATAATGGTGGGGTTAGGATAGGGGTGGGGTTAGGGTTAGGGTTAGTATAATGGTGGGGTTAGGGATAGGATAATGGTGGGGTTAGGGTTAGGGTTAGGATAAGGGTGGGGTTAGGATAGGGGTGGGGTTAGGGTTAGGATAATGGTGGGGTTAGGATAGGGGTGGGGTTAGGGTTAGGGTTAGTATAATGGTGGGGTTAGGGATAGGATAATGGTGGGGTTAGGGATAGGATAATGGTGGGGTTAGGGTTAGGGTTAGGATAAGGGTGGGGTTAGGATAGGGGTGGGGTTAGGATAGGGGTGGGGTTAGGGTTAGGGTTAGGTTAAGGGTGGGGTTAGGGTTAGTATAATGGTGGGGTTAGGATAGGGGTGGGGTTAGGGTTAGGATAGGGGTGGGGTTAGGGTTAGTATAACGGTGGGGTTAGGATAAGGGTGGGGTTAGGATATGGGTGGGGTTAGGGTTAGGATAATGGTGGGGTTAGGATAGGGGTGGGGTTAGGGTTAGGGTTAGTATAATGGTGGGGTTAGGAATAGGATAATGGTGGGGTTAGGGTAGGATAATGGTGGGGTTAGGGTTAGGGTTAGGATAAGGGTGGGGTTAGGATAGGGGTGGGGTTAGGATAGGGGTGGAGTTAGGGTTAGGGTTAGGATAAGGGTTAGGGTTAGGGTTAGGGTTAGGGTTAGGGGAAGAGTTAGGGTTAGGATAAGGGTGGGGTTAGGATAGGGGTGGGGTTAGGGTTAGGGTTAGTATAATGGTGGGGTTAGGGATAGGATAATGGTGGGGTTAGGATAGGGGTGGGGTTAGGGTTAGGGTTAGTATAATGGTGGGGTTAGGGATAGGATAATGGTGGGGTTAGGATAAGGGTGGGGTTAGGATAAGGGTTAGTATAATGGTGGGGTTAGGGATAGGATAATGGTGGGGTTAGGGTTAGGATAAGGGTGGGGTTAGGGTTAGGTTTAAGGGAGTCCTTCTATTGGTCAAGGTGTCAACGGTTGTGAAAAAGGGCCACCAGAGAGGAAATCATACACGGAACCGTCCTCCACTGCTGGTTGGCCAAGTGTCACTCAGTCATTTGGTCCTGGATGTTTTTGTTCATCAATACGTTGAAGAGTAGTTCCCTTCCAGGATGCTTGGTGTAGGATCAGGCAACGCGGTTGGTACCCTGTGCGAGTCCGGGGTCTCAGTTGTTTGCCATGTGTCCATACCAATACGGTCTGTCATTGAGTTCTTGTGGTTTGAGCAGACAAAAACCCAGAAGGGGAACCTTCTCTACGGTTGTCATGCATCCACCTTTTGAGCTCTGTCCATCATCCTCGTAGATACATACTTGGTTTAGGGTCAGGCAAAAACCATAGAGGGCTGCTCCCTTCCAGGAACCCAGCTTCTCAGTCAGTTGCCATGTGTCCATCCCAAGCATGTCGGTCAGTCGGTCTTGAGAGTTTGAGCAGACAAAAACCCAGGAAGTATAACCTCCTCTACGGTTGTCATGCATCCACCCCAAGTGTCAGTCCTTTGTACTCAGTGGTTCAGATGGCAAGAACTAGTGAGGCCACTCCCTTCCAGGATTGTGGGTCCCCATAGGGTGTCATTCTTAGCCAGTGAGTTATTGTCGCTAAGTTGTTCAAGTCTTGTAGTGGTCGAATCAGTATGAGCGAGACGGGGCCGGGTGTCCGCAGAGTGTCCGAAGCTGGTTTTTATATCTTCCTCGACAAACTGCACCTGGTCTCCCTTCCAGGTTCCGAGGCCCCAAATAGGTTCCAGCGCGCCGAGCGATCCCAAGCCTATTTCACCAACACTCCATCGGAGTCATCGAGGGCCACCAGCCGGTCAATGGCTGAACTCCCCGACTCATTCTGTCAAGGTACTGATTCAGCAGGCCAGTGGCATACAGGTAGCCCTGTCGGGAGTGAAGGCATGTCATTGGCCACTAGTCAAGCCCTGTATACTCTTCGGTGAGTGTCTGGCTTTTTTTTTAAAGAGATATGGAACGAATATGCGTAAGGCAGCATGGCTTTGTTAGAGCGTTAATGCCTGAATAAAGATAGGTACAAGGAACATTTTCCTCTAATAGGATAAGCAACACCCAGACAGTACACCGGTACATGCTCTCTAATTACCTAGCTCCTCAGGATACATCTTTATGGAGCTAGGGTCAGGGTTAGGGTTAAGGTTAAGGTTAGGATCAAGGTTAGAATGGTTAAGGTTAGAGTTAACTTCTCTAGGGTAGGGGGCAGCATTTTCTCGTTTGGATAAAAAAGCATACCCAAATTCAACTGCCAGCTACTCATCCCCAGGAGATAAGATATGCATAGTATTAGTGGATTTGGATAGAAAATACTCTGAAGTTTCTAAAACTGTTTGAATCATGTCTGTGAGTATAACAAAATGTATTTAGCAGGCGAAACCCCGAGGACAAACTATTCCGTTTTTTTTTTGAGGTCACTGTCTTTTCAATGAGTTTTCATTGGGAAACCAGATTTCTAAGCGAATTGCTTGCAGTTCCTATGGCTTTCACTGGATGACAATAGTCTTGAGAAATAGGTTGAGCTTATTCCTTTGTGTAATGAAGAAATACGGCCATCTTGAAGTCGAGTCACTCCAGGTGTCGTGTTTGATTGAAGTGCATGTCCAAAAGGCATGCTACATTTCATTTTAATCCTGTATTGAACACAGATTATCCCGTCTTTAATTTGATCAATTATTAACGTAAAAAAATACCTAAAGTTATATTACAAAAGTAGTTTGACATTTTTTGGCAAAGTTTACAGGTAACCTTTGAGATATTCTGTCGTCACGTTTGAGCAAGTTGGAACCTGTGTTTTTCTGGATCAAGCGCGCCAAATAAATGGACATTTTGGATATATATCGACGGAATTAATTGAACAAAAGGACCATATGTGATGTTTATGGGACATATTGGAGTGCCAACAACAGAAGCTCGTCAAAGGTAAGGCATGAATTATATTTTTATTTCTGCGTTTTGTGTCGCGCCTGCAGGCTTGACATATGCTTCTCTCTCTTTGTTTACTATTGTGCTATACTCAGATAATAGCATCGTATGCTTTCGCCGAAAAGCCTATTTGAATTCTGACATGTTGGCTGGATTCACAACCAGTGTAGCTTTAATTTGGTATCTTTCATGTGTGATTTAATGAAAGTTTGATTTTATAGTAATTTTCATAGTAATTTATATTAATTTGGCGCTCTGCATTTTCTCAGGCTTTTTGCCAAGTGATACAGTAGCGTCTTGCCTAAACTCAGATTTTTGGATATACTGTAAATATAAACTTTACCGAACAAAAAAGACATCTATTGTGTAACATTAAGTACTATGAGTGTCATCTGATGAAGATTATCAAAGGTTAGTGATTAATTTTATCTCTATTTCTGCTTTTTGTTACTGCTCTCTTTAGCTGGAAAAATGTCTGTCTTTTTCTGTGACTTGGCTCATACCTAAAATAATCGTTTGGTGTGCTTTCGTCGTAAAACCTTTTTGAAATCGGACACTTTGGCTGGATTTACAACAAGTGTAGCTTTAAAATGGTGTAAAATACTTGTATGTTTTGAGGAATTTAAATTATGGGATTTCTGTTGTTTTGAATTTGGCGCCCTGCAGTTTCACTGGCTGTTGACGAGGTGGGACGCTACCGTCCCACATACCCTAGAGAGGTTAAGGTTACGATAGTTAAGGTTAGTGTTAAGGTCAGGGTTAGAATGGTTAAAGTTCTCTAATACTATTCATTCAGGCCTGTAGGATCACTAGTACCCAATTTTTGAATCCAAAGGGTTAGGATTAGGGTTAGATTTTTTGGGGGATTGATTTTATTTGGATCTCTTTTAGTCCCCATTTGGACTAATCTTCCAAGTGTCCTTAAACATTAAAATATGGTTTTGTTATTATTCTCCCGTCAACCTCCACACTAGATGGGCGTGATGAGATAGGTGTACCAAAGAAGCCCGTAACTGTGTTCCATACTTTTTAAGAATCATTTATACAATCAATAAAAGCATTGTTGTAAAATCACTTTTTTTTTCTTTCGATTCAATTTAACTGCATAATTACGTAATGTTCTATAATTCTGTTCATCAATTTCTAATTTTGACTTGGCTGCTAAGACTTTTGTCATATTTCTTCCAAGATGGCTTAGCAGTTCAGACGTCATTTCTGTTTCGTATTGTCGTGTCCTGTATATATATATATTTACACCTTTCTTCGCATATCTTTTATATATTTCATTATCCAAGAACTCAACTACAAAAGCTTTCCTGCAAAAGCTTTCCTGCAACCCGCTTCACCAATTACAAAAAAGTATTATTTACCTCAAATCTGAAAATCCACCGTGGAAGCTAGCCAGGGGCTAATTCAGAAGCTAGCCAGAAAGCTAACCAGAAGCTATCCGATAGCTAGCCAGAAGCTAATCTGTAGCTGCACAGAAATTAGCCGGTTTGCTGGCTAGCGTTGGTGTTTCAGCTGCCCACGTTTTGTGGTCATCAGCTATTCCTTTAGCTCGATAATCTACCGGCACTTTTGTGCAACGCGACTCGGACCGGAGCATTCCGGGACTTTTTTTCTCTCAGTTTCCCCGGATTTCAGCCGCAGGCTCTGGACATTTGCACCTTGATTTCGCAGCTAGCTAGCTGCAAACCGTGTGACTATTGGCTTACGTCGATCCCGGAGCAAACTCAAATCATTCCGGAGCTAGCCAGCTGAGGAGTTCCATCAGCCATTCCTGGGCTACAGTCACCTATCCGGACCCGTTTTTTTTTTTTTTTTTTTTTTTTTTTGTTGCCGCAGATACGGAGCCCCACCGGGCCTTCACGACTGACTGCCGACGTTATCTGCCCGAGGGAGTTATCCAACTGGCACCTCCGTCCCGACGTTACCTGAACGCTCATCTGGGGCCCGCTAATCGTTAGCTGTCTTATCGGCTGCTATCTGAATAAGTATATCGGACAATTATCATTATTATTTATTTATTTTATTTATTTATTTTTCTTGGGTCACTATATCTATTTTGCCAATTTGGATTGATCCCCTCTACCACACGGAACCCCACTAACCTACCAACGGAAACGCACGAGGTATCTACAAATAGACCTCCATTCTATGCTATCTTGCTACCGATAGCCATCTACCCGGCCAGCTGTCTGGATCGCCGTGACCCCAACCAACCTCTACTCACTGGACCCTTATTGATCACTCGATTAAGCATGCCTCTCCTTAATGTAAATATGCCTTGTCCATTGCTGTTCTGGTTAGTGTTTATTGGCTTATTTCACTGTAGAACCTCTAGCCCTGCTCACTATACCATATCCAACCTCTCAGTTCCACCACCCACATATGCGATGACATCACCTGGTTTCAATGATGTTTCTAGAGACAATATCTCTCTCATCATCACTCAATACCTAGGTTTACCTCCACTGTATTCACATCCTACCATACCTTTGTCTGTACATTATTCCTTTAAGCTATTTTATCGCCCCCAGAAACTTCCTTTTACTCTCTGCTCTAGAAGTTCTAGACGACCAATTCTCATAGCTTTTAGCCGTACCCTTATCCTACTCCTCCTCTGTTCCTCTGGTGATGTAGAGGTGAATCCAGGCCCTGCAGTACCTAGCTCCACTCCTATTCCCCAGGCGCTCTCTTTTGATGACTTCTGTAACCGTAATAGCCTTGGCTTCATGCATGTTAACATTAGAAGCCTCCTCCCTAAGTTTGTTTTGTTCACTGCTTTAGCACACTCTGCCAACCCGGATGTTTTAGCCGTGTCTGAATCCTGGCTTAGAAAGACCACCAAAAATTCTGACATTTTCATCCCCAACTACAAGATTTTCAGACAAGATAGAACGGCCAAAGGGGGCGGTGTTGCAATCTATTGCAAAGATTGCCTGCAGAGTTCTGTTTTACTATCCAGGTCTGTTCCCAAACAATTTGAACTTCTACTTTTAAAAATCCACCTCTCTAAAAACAAGTCTCTCACCGTTGCCGCCTGCTATAGACCACCCTCTGCCCCCAGCTGTGCTCTGGACACTATATGTGAACTGATTGCCCCCCATCTATCTTCAGAGCTCGTGCTGCTAGGCGACCTAAATTTGAACATGCTTAACACCCCAGCCACCCTACAATCTAAGCTTGATGCCCTCAATCTCACACAAATTATCAATGAACCTACCAGGTACCACCCCAATTCCGTAAACACGGGTACCCTCATAGATATCATCCTAACAAACTTGCCCTCCAAATACACCTCTGCTGTTTTCAACCAAGATCTCAGCGATCACTGCCTCATTGCCTGCATCCGTAATGGGTCAGCGGTCAAACGACCTCCACTCATCACTGTCAAACGCTCCCTGAAACACTTCAGCGAGCAGGCCTTTCTAATCGACCTGGCCGAGGTATCCTGGAAGGATATTGATCTCATCCCGTCAGTAGAGGATGCCTGGACATTTTTTAAAAATGCCTTCCTCACCATCTTGAATAAGCATGCCCCATTCAAGAAATTTAGAACCAGGAACAGATATAGCCCTTGGTTCTCTCCTGACCTGACTGCCCTTAACCAACAGAAAAACATCCTATGGCGTTCTGCATTAGCATCGAACAGCCCCCGTGATATGCAACTTTTCAGGGAAGCTAGAAACCAATATACACAGGCAGTTAGAAAAGCCAAGGCTAGCTTTTTCAAGCAGAAATTTGCTTCCTGCAACACAAATTCAAAAAAGTTCTGGGACACTGTAAAGTCCATGGAGAATAAGAACACCTCTTCCCAGCTTCCAACTGCTCTGAAGATAGGAAACACTGTCACCACCGACAAATCCACTATAATTGAGAATTTCAATAAGCATTTTTCTACGGCTGGCCATGCTTTCCACCTGGCTACCCCTACCCCGAACAACAGCACTGCCCTCCCCTCTGCTACTCGCCCAAGCCTTCCCCATTTCTCTTTCTCCCAAATACAGTCAGCTGATGTTCTAAAAGAGCTGCAAAATCTGGACCCTTACAAATCAGCCGGGCTAGATAATCTGGACCCTTTCTTTCTAAAACTATCTGCTGAAATTGTTGCCACCCCTATTACTAGCCTTTTCAACCTCTCTTTCGTGTTGTCTGAGATTCCCAAAGATTGGAAAGCAGCTGCGGTTATCCCCCTCTTCAAAGGGGGGGACACTCTTGACCCTAACAGCTACAGACCTATATCTATCCTACCCTGCCTTTCTAAGGTCTTCGAAGCCAAGTCAACAAACAGATTACCGACCATTTCGAATCCCACCATACCTTCTCCGCTATGCAATCTGGTTTCAGAGCTGGTCATGGGTGCACCTCAGCCACGCTCAAGGTCATAAACGATATCTTAACCGCCATCGATAGGAAACAATACTGTGCAGCCGTATTCATTGACCTGGCCAAGGCTTTTGACTCTGTCAATCACCACATCCTCATCGGCAGACTCGACAGCCTTGGTTTCTCTAATGATTGCCTCGCCTGGTTCACCAACTACTTCTCTGATCGAGTTCAGTGTGTCAAATCGGAGGGTCTGTTGTCCGGGCCTCTGGCAGTCTCCATGGGGGTGCCACAGGGTTCAATTCTTGGACCGACTCTCTTCTCTGTATACATCAATGATGCCGCTCTTGCTGCTGGTGATTCTCTGATCCACCTCTACGCAGACGACACTATTCTGTATACTTCTGGCCCTTCTTTTGACACTGTTTTAACAACCCTCCAGGCGAGCTTCAATTCCATACAACTCTCCTTCCGTGGCCTCCAATTGCTCTTAAATACAAGTAAAACTAAATGCATGCTCTTCAACCGATCGCTGCCTGCACCTGCCCGCCTGTCCAACATCACTACTCTGGACGGCTCTGACTTAGAATATGTGGACAACTACAAATACCTAGGTGTCTGGTTAGACTGTAAACTCTCCTTCCAGACTCACATCAAACATCTCCAATCCAAAGTTAAATCTAGAATTGGCTTCCTATTCCGCAACAAAGCATCCTTCACTCATGCTGCCAAACATACCCTTGTAAAACTGACCATCCTACCAATCCTCGACTTCGGTGATGTCATTTACAAAATAGCCTCCAAAACCCTACTCAATAAATTGGATGCAGTCTATCACAGTACCATCCGTTTTGTCACCAAAGCCCCATATACTACCCACCACTGCGACCTGTACACTCTCGTTGGCTGGCCCTCGCTTCATACTCGTCGCCAAACCCACTGGTTCCAGGTCATCTACAAGACCCTGCTAGGTAAAGTCCCCCCTTATCTCAGCTCGCTGGTCACCATAGCAACACCTACCTGTAGCACGCGCTCCAGCAGGTATATCTCTCTGGTCACCCCCAAAACCAATTCTTCCTTTGGCCGCCTCTCCTTCCAGTTCTCTGCTGCCAATGACTGGAACGAACTACAAAAATCTCTGAAACTGGAAACACTTATCTCCCTCACTAGCTTTAAGCACCAGCTGTCAGAGCAGCTCATAGATTACTGCACCTGTACATAGCCCATCTATAATTTAGCCCAAACAACTACCTCTTTACCTACTGTATTTATTTATTTATTTTGCTCCTTTGCACCCATTATTTCTGTCTCTACTTTGCGCTTTCTTCCACTGCAAACCAACCATTCCAGTGTTTTTTAGTTTTTATTTTACTTGCTGTGTTGTATTTACTTCGCCACCATGGCATTTTTCTATTTTTATTTATTTATACATATATTTGTTTGCCTTCACCTCCCTTATCTCACCTCACTTGCTCACATTGTATATAGACTTATTTTTTTTCACTGTATCATTGACTATATGTTTGTTTTACTCCATGTGTAACTATGTGTTGTTGTATGTGTCTAACTGCTTTGCTTTATCTTGGCCAGGTCGCAATTGTAAATGAGAACGTGTTCTCAATTTGCCTACCTGGTTAAATAAAGGTTAAATAAAAATAAATAAAAAATATTTCTTTGAGAAAAAGCCTCACCCAGTTCATCATCAATCCATGGAGATGGACGAGCACCAACTGTACTCTTTCTTATAGGGGCATGATGGTCCATTACCTCAGTGAGCAAATCAATAAAACATTCTGTAGCGTGATTTAAATCATCCTCTAGATCAATCAGCTCCCAGGGTACAGCAGCCAAATCATTTAGAAATAGCTCATGATTAAATGTTTTAAAAATGTATCTTGACCACAATCCTTGGAGGTTTCTTTGGAACCTTGGTGTTCATGGTTATGGGCACAATATTATGGTCTGTCCAGCCCACTGGCATTGATCTGGCTTTTAAGCATTGCAATGGTATATTACAGAAAATCAGATCAATGCATGTGTCTGAACGATGACCCAACTTAATTGAAGTTCTAGTAGTGTCATTAACCATTTGTTTCAAACCACAGTTCTTGGCATATCTCATCAATTTTGTTCTATTTGAATTATTGTGATCCTTCTAATTTATATTAAAATCACCCAAGATAAATACATCTCTGTTGCTATCTGTGGCCTGGTCAAACCCAGTACATAAGTTATCCAGATAGGACACCTTAGAGCTAGGAGGTCTATACACACATCCTACCAATATGGCTGCCTGGTGAGGCAGATGTACTGGAGCCCATAGTGCCTCTATTTGACAAACATTAAGGTCATCCCTCCTCTTAAAAGGTATATGATTCTGAATATACAGGGCTACACCCCCACCATTCCTATTCCTATCCTCATCTCAGTAGACTATATGATTCCTGTCCCTTATCAGTAGACTATATGATTCCTGTCCCTTCTCAGTAGACTATATCTATGATTCCTGTCCCTTCTCAGTAGACTATATCTATGATTCCTGTCCCTTCTCAGTAGACTATATCCATGATTCCTGTCCCTTCTCAGTAGACTATATCTATGATTCCTGTCCCTTCTCAGTAGACTATATCCATGATTCCTGTCCCTTCTCAGTAGACTATATCTATGATTCCTGTCCCTTCTCAGTAGACTATATCTATGATTCCTGTCCCTTCTCAGTAGACTATATCTATGATTCCTGTCCCTTCTCAGTAGACTATATCTATGATTCCTGTCCCTTCTCAGTAGACTATATCTATGATTCCTGTCCCTTCTCAGTAGACTATATCTTGAATGTTAATTTGTCCATCATTTACAGACGCATCTAAATGCGTTTCGGTCAGAGCCAAAATATGAATATTATTTATGTTGACCAAGTTAAAAACCTCATGTATTTTGTTAGGAAGGCTACATACATTAACCTGAGCTATATGCAACCCTTTCCTTATCAAGTGGAGATCACTAGAGCATGTATTTGTTATAGTGGAGATCACTAGAGCATGTATTCATTATAGTGGAGATCACTAGAGCATGTATTCATTATAGTGGAGATCACTAGAGCATGTATTCATTATAGTGGAGATCACTAGAGCATGTATTCATTATAGTTGAAGTTGTCATGATACACTACAACACACAAACTCAGATTTGAACATTAAATTAAAATAGCCAGGGAGTTACTCTGATACAATTGCCCGTTGATATAAAGTTTATCCATCACCATGGAGACTCGTTGATTCAGGCAACGCTTTTCCTTCATGATGGGATATCGTTTTTTAAGGTAAGGGTTAGGATAGGGGTTAAGGTTAGGGTTAGGGTTAGGGTTAGGATTAGGGTTAAGGTTAGGGTTAAGATTAGGGCTAGGGATAGGATAGTTAAGGTTAGGGTTAGGGTTAGGGTTAGGGTTAAGGTTAGGGTTAGGATTAGGGTTAAGGTTAGGGTTAAGGGTAGGGTTAAGATTAGGGCTAGGGTTAGGATGGTTAAGGTTAGGGTTAGGGCTAGGGTTAGGATTAGGGTTAAGGTTAGGATTAAGGTTAGGGTTAAGATTAGGGCTAGGGTTAGGATAGTTAGGGTTAGGGTTAAGGGTTAGGGTTAAGGTTAGGGTTAAGGTTAGGGTTAAGATTAAGATTAGTGCTAGGGTTAGGATGGTTAAGGTTAGGGTTAGGGCTAGGGTTAGGATTAGGGCTAGGATAGTTAGGGTTAGGGTAAGAGTAAGAGTTAGGGTTAAGGTTAGGGTTAAGGTTAGGGTTAAGATTAATGCTAGGGTTAGAATGGTTAAGGGTTAGGGTAAGGGTTAGGGTTAAGGTTAGGGTTAAGATTAGTGCTAGGGTTAGAATGGTTAAGGGTTAGGGTTAGGGATAGGTCGTTTGGCATTTGTGGAAGTGCCATTCTGCCATGTGTCATCTGAGCCGGTGGCCTCCAAGGGCAGTGCACTATGAATTGAAACCCAGTCATAGTGCCTCTTTTCAGGCATAACAAGTCATGTCTAAAGCCCTAAAAATAATATGAAAGTAGCAGGGCAAACCTCTGTTTTGAGTAGATTTTGGTCCCTGTCATGTCAACATATGTGCCTCTGTATGAGAGGCCTTTTTTGCTCCAAAGGGCATAAAATTACTAATTGTATCCCATTCAGAGTGCCTCTTCTCAGGCATAACAAGTCATGTCTAAAGCCCTAAAAATAATATGAAAGTAGCAGGGCAAACCTCTGTTTTGAGTGGATTTTGGTCCCTGTCATGTCAACATATGTGCCTCTGTATGAGAGGCCTTTTTTGCTCCAAAGGGCATAAAATTACTAATTGTATCCCATTCAGAGTGCCTCTTCTCAGCGCTCTACACACTGGGCCAACCACACTCATGTGAGTATAGAGGCAACGAGGTGAGCTTTATCTTTCAATTTCCCTCCAGTCCAATTAACTATGACCCGCCCATGCCACGCCTGTATCCACACCTGGTGATAATTAGGACCTTGTTTAGGGGAAGGTTAATTTGGTGGAAGCAAACAAACATACACGCAGGAAGGCAGGAGAGAGAAGCAAGCTATGAACAGCAAACGAAAACGACATGACTGTGGACTTTGTACCAAGATGCATATCACGCGGATAGACAAACATTTAAAGACTGTCCATGGACTTAAGCCCAAAACTTTAGAATGGAGTCATGCTGTGCAATGTAGCCGGATTTCGACTGAGATACAGCAGCCCTACTCAGGGAAGTGTATGGAGCCTAACAACAGCGTTGGAAGTGAGTTGTCCGCAGAGCAGCAGCTGAGTGGCGAGAGTGAGCAGGCGGCGGTGCAGTCAACCAGTCATATCGTTGGTGAACTATGCTCGGAACCGAGGGAGCAATGCTGCGTCGTGTCGCCTTCCACCGAGAGCTGTAGTGATGAAGGCGGCGGTGTGTCGTCCAGAATTGAAGGTTTGAGTAATGCCATTTTGAATGAATATGATACCTATGTTAAGGGTATTAACCCTTCAGTTAAAAGAATAGACAATAATTGCACCAGTCTGTCACGAGTACGGGAATTCCTCCGTATTATGTCAGAGGAAAAATCCGATGAAGGACTGTGTTTTCTGGACAACTACATGCGTGTGTATGAGTGGTATCGGACATGTGAAGGCCGTGGTTTGGCACCATCCACATTAAAACTATACCGATCAGATGTTCGAAGTTTCCTGAATTATCTTATTCAGTTCCGGCCGAATAGTCTGTAAGCTAAAGCCAGTGTAATTCGAAAATGGTTACTCTGCTTGGCAAAGATAGACAGGGATTCTAGGCAGAGCCTGGCAACGCACATGGCACAATTTCGCAGACGCTGCAGGGACGAGGTTGCTCAGCGCTGCGGAGTTAAAACGATTTTTGGAGCTAACTAATGCATCTATTCCTTCTGTTCTCAGCAGGCTGGAAGTCCGAGCCACCTCGTCTGACAGACGCAGGTTTGCGGCTCTCATGTCCAGCCGGCTGGCCATTTTTAATGGCACTCGACGATCCCCAGTCACCATGTTCGGTGAGAGTGATTTCAAAGAAATAACCCCGGAAAGTGGGGTTTATCAGATGACTGTAGCAAGCCACAAAACTAACTACAGCTTCGGGGAGTGCAGAATAGTTCTATCTGAGGAGGAATACACTTGGCTTCAACGATTCCATCGGATCAGGCCTCATCTGAGTGGAATGACCCCGGATACAACACTCTTCTTTTTCACATCCTGCGGTAAACCATACGGTAATCTCTGTGATTGTGTGGGTCAGATTTTTGCAGAGTTTGGCATTGGAAGGAAAGTGACATTTGGTACAATTCGACGAAGCATTGCCACATTAAACTTTAATCTTGGGTCGCTTACAGACCGTGGAACTGTGGCTGACCACATGTGTCACTCTCTGGAAACGCAGGCACGTTACTACCATTTGCCTCGTAACGCCAGCCAGGCTCGGAGACTAATTGAGGGACAAATAAATCTATGATTCACTGTTAAATAAATCCATGATTCACTGTTAAATAAATCACATTTATTTGAAATTCACCCTTGTCTTTGTGTATCAATGTTTTTATGATAAGTTTGTACTTAGAATAAT
Source organism: Salvelinus alpinus (assembly GCF_045679555.1). Lineage (NCBI taxonomy): Eukaryota > Metazoa > Chordata > Actinopteri > Salmoniformes > Salmonidae > Salvelinus > Salvelinus alpinus. Next base: position 3,785,326 of record NC_092095.1, read on the forward strand.
TTAAAACATATGCACCTGGTAACCCAAAAATAATACCAGCTGCACGGAAGGGAGGATGAGTACAGACATTTTTTAAAAGCTCCATAAATCCCTCAGACCGGTCCCCATGGACTTGGGCCCGTAGTATGGTGTTCACACAGTGGGCACTGGTGTATGTAGCCCATTTAAAAGCATTTAAATTCGTTCTGAAAATATGCACCTGGTAACCCAAAAGATTCAACATAGAATATTTTCGGGAGGAAAAAACATAGCCGATTTTCTGAAAAGTTCAACATAGAATATTTTCTGACTTTTGTTTAAAAGCTCCATAAATCCCTCAGGCCGGCCCCCACTGACTTGGGTCCGTAGTATGGTGCTTCCATGTCGGGTATTGAGGTATGTAGCCTATCTAAAAGCATTTAAATCCATTATAAAAATATGCACCTGGTACCCAAAAATAATACCAGGTGCACTCTGTCACTTTTTCGACAAATTCCAGAAATATTCAAATAATGATTAAAAATACTTCTCGATGGGCTAGAGGTCCCAAAATGTTCATCTATGTGTACCTTTTCGTGCAAAAAAAAACTCATCCAGATTGGAGTTTTACTTTTTGAGTTATTAACGGTTTAATATATTGCGTGTCCATAAACTTTTGTCCAAAATTCGGAGCACACTGAAATCTAGCAATCCAAAAATTCAGCCTGTCCGGCGATGACACACTCCCTGGTGGGTGGACCAGACAGATACCAGCGCGATAGTAGAAACCTGACTTTTGACAACAAGACTTCCATGTCCTAGAGAGACGGGGGTGGTGGCAAACTGCTCAGTCCGATTATAAAACGTGAAATGGACACTTTTGAGGGATGTGAGCCCCTCGGAACCATGGTCCATTGGACCTTTTCCCGCCGGCGACCGATTTGTCCTAACTTTTGTTCCAAGTGTCCCAGCTTGGTGGTGGGCGGATATTGAGCTCTGTCCTGGACAGGTCCTCTATCCCAGCTCTCACCTTGTGGGTTTGGGTCATCAATGACCATGGTTTCCTGTCCTATGAAGGTGCCAAACCCTTCGGCGACCTATTGATGGTTGTTTAGCCCCGGTAAGGGCTGACGCTCCAGTCCTATCTCTATCTTGGTTCAAGTTGGGTCTCCATGGTTCTCCTCTGTTCTCCTCTGTTCTTCAGACCGATTTGCATTCGTTTTCCACCTGGGAGGGCACCTGTCGGCCGGCATCTGAGCTGGTGTTCAGTCAGTGTGTTCCTCGCGCCCCATGTGGATTTGCCTCTATCGGGGAAGCCCCTTTCGGATACGGTTTACCCCCTATTTCGATAAGCTCCAGCCGCGCACCGTCCGAGCGAGATCCAGCCGACCCGTCTGACCTAGTTGCCCTACATTGGTGTTCCGGTGCGGGGAGTGACCCACCCAAGCAGCGATGCATGAGGTGATGTTCATCCCGCAACGCACCGGCGCCAGAGACACAATTTCTCAAACCCTTTCTTCACATAAATCTTCCCATATACTGACCCCAGTGGTCTGGTTATGGTTGTGGTTACCCGCGGTTCAGTTGATGGCCTTCCGAATTAGCCCTCCGGCTAGACAAGCGACCTCTCGAGCGGTGCCCCGGCACCTGTGGCACCTCCGGCCATGGGCAGTTTAGGGCCTCCCGCTGAGCGCACGGTGGATTGCACCAGGGCCTCCTCCCTGACGGGATAGGACTGGTCCCTGGTCGTGCTTTGCTTAGTGTGCCCAGGTACAACATCTAAGTTGTGAGTGGCTACCTGGTTGATCCTGCCAGTAGCATATGCTTGTCTCAAAGATTAAGCCATGCAAGTCTAAGTACACACGGCCGGTACAGTGAAACTGCGAATGGCTCATTAACTTCTTATGGCTGCAGGGCGGTGCCGGTACACTTATGACAACAGCCACTTCAAGTGCAGGGCGCGAAATTCAAAATATATATTTTTTAAATATTTAACTTTCACACATTAACAATTCCAATACAGCTAATGAAAGATACACATCTTGTGAATCCAGCCAACATGTCCGATTTTTTAAATGTTTTACAGGGAAAACACCACGTATATTTATGTTAGCTCACCTCCAAATAGAAAAAAGCACAGACATTTTTCACAGCACAGGTAGCATGCACAAAACCAACATAACTAACCAAGATCCAACCAAACTAACCAAGAAACAACTTCATCAGATGACAGTCCTATAACATGTTACACAATAAATCTATGTTTTGTTCGAAAAATGTGCATATTTGAGGTATAAATCAGTTTTACATTGCAGCTACCATCACAGCTACCGTCAAAAATAGCACCGAAGCAGCCAGAGTAATTATAGAGACCAACGTGAAATACCTAAATACTCATCATAAAACATTTCTGAAAAATCGATGGTGTACAGCAAATTAAAGACAAACATCTTGTGAATCCAGCCAATATTTCCGATTTTTTAAGTGTTTTACAGCGAAAACACAATATATCATTATTTTAGCTTACTACAATAGCCTACCACACTACCGCATTCATTCATCAAGGCACGCTAGCGATCGTAACAAACCAGCAAAAGATATATAATTTTTGACTAACCTTGATAAGCTTCATCAGATGACAGTCCTATAACATCAGGTTATACATACACTTTTGTTTTGTTCGAAAATGTGCGTATTTAGAGCTGAAATCAGTGGTTATACATTGTGCTAACGTAGCATCTTTTTCCCAGAATGTGCGGATATTTCTATTAGACTCTCACCTATTCTGACCAAATAACTATTCATAAACATTACAAAAAAATACATGTTGCATAGGAAATTATAGATACACTAGTTCTTAATGCAATCGCAGTGTTAGAATTCTAAAAATAACTTCATTACGACAAAGTGAAAAAATTCTTATGGTTATTGATTATTGGTTTGATTGTTTAGTTAACACCAGTGAATTTGAGCAGGAAACTTCATGTATTCTAACATTATAATCTGTTTCCAGTACATGAAACCAGGTTTAATCGGTAAAGGAGTAGTTTTTATTTTAAAGAGACAGTGCATCATTAATCACAGTTGTGTGTGTCTAATGGCAGGGTTCCAGACATGGGAAGCTCTCACACTGAAAGCAGATTGACTAAAAAGGTACTTTACCTTAAGGGAAATATACAGTCATTTCTCATGGTGGATCTTGTGGATCTGTTGCAATAAGGTTTGGGTTTTCTGTTTAATAAAATACTGAGAGAGAGGAAGCCTGGACATTTAGAATCTTAGGCGTCAGTGTATTGCATAAGATTTTTTCCAACACAGGAGTTTATGCTTTCTATAGCTATTGGGTTTTCTATCAAGTTTGAGATGTAAACACAGAAGACTGAATGGGTATTAATGTTGAAATAGCAAGCTTGGCTCATACTAGTAAGGTAGTATGTTAAGTGGGGGAGTATTATAGATTTTAATTATAGTTTTGTTACCTCTATAGTCAAAACAATGTCATATGTTTTGGAAAATTAGCTAGGTTGAATTTGGTTATTTGAGTTATTTTTTTTAAAGAGAGGTTGGAATCAAGTATGATGCCTTGGTACTTAAAATCAGATACCACCGGGAGCTTTTTCCCTGATACATAGACATCTGTCTAAGGAATACGTTTTTTTTTTTGAGGAACAAGCAGACTGTGTTTTTTAATTGTTTTATTGAGATGTAAACATGAGTCTGGAAAAGTTTGTCATCTGAACCGTAATAGTAGTGAATTCTGGTGTAGTTTGTTGTTTGTTATTTGCATGAATTTATCACTGTATTATCTGCATACTTGGAACTTCAGACCCTGTTTAGACAGAAGGAAGATCATTGATGTAGGAGCTGAACAGTATTGACCTTTGGGGAATGACCTTGTGGATATGAGTGGGAAAAGGTTAGTTTTGAGTTTTACGCTGATGTTAGTTTTGAGTTTTACGCTGATGAGACAGCGCCAACTTTTGAAAGATTTTAGATTTGTTAAAAGGATAGTTTTGACTAAACATATCAGCAGGTCAGCAGATTAGCAGATTAGCTGTTTGTTTATTTGTTTAATGTTTATTGTTGATTTTAGGTGTTGATGTTACTTAATTAAACATTGTATGATCTGATGTGTTTAAATAGGATTCTTTCTTCCGGAACGGATGGAAGTTATCTAAAATATGTAAATTGGAGGAGCCATGGGAGAACACGTCTACATTTTTATTAAATGCCTGGGATTACATTACTGATTTCTTACGCTGAGAAATGTACTACATTTGCGACAGAGGAAAAAGTATTACATTTAGATAGTAAGGATAGTTGTATCTAAGGGTAACATGTTCAATGAAGCATACATATACATTGATTAAAACTTATGATTAATGATTTGAGGTACAGTGGAATTATCATTAGGTTTGGTTTATAGTTCATTTTTGAGTTTCTGAATTGATGTAGTGTAATGAATACTAACAAAGTGTTTTGTGTTTTTCTGGGAAAATGGGTGTTTCATTGTCTCTCTTTGAAATGTTTCCTGGGACTATAATCTTGGGGAGAGTGAGTGATAGAGGCCGTAAACTACCAAATTGAAAAAGGCCTGGAAGTTTTTGTGTGTTTTTACCTTAAGGTTTGCAAATTGCACACACACAAAACATTTGTTATGACTATTTGTTGGTGTTTATAAAAAATACTATGTTTTATTTTTTTTAAACATTTCCTTTGGGTTTGGTGAGTGTTTAATTTGCGTGAGTT
>NC_092095.1:3795032-3871630 GCF_045679555.1 Salvelinus alpinus
CAGGTCTATTATAATACAGGTCAGGTCTATTATAATACAGGCCAGGTCTATTATAATACAGGCAAGGTCTTTTATAATACAGGACTGGTCTATTATAATACAGGCCAGGTCTATTATGGTACAGGGCAGGTCTACCTACAAGGTCTATTATAATACAGGTCAGGTCTATTATAATACAGACCAGGTCTATTATAACACAGACCAGGTATATTAAAATGCAGGCAATATCTGTTTTAATACAAGCCAGGTCTACTATAATACAGGCCAGGTCTATTATAGTACAGGTCAAGTCTATTATAATACAGGTCAGGTCTATTATAATACAGGACAGGTCTACAGGCCAGGTCTATTATAATACAGACCAGGTCTATTATAATACAGACCAGGTATATTATAATACAGGCCATGTCTATTATAATACAGGTCAGGTGTATTATAATACAGGACAGGTTTATTATAATACAGGCCAGGTCTACAGATCCGGTCTATTGTATTACATACCAGGTCTATTATAATACAGACCAGGTCTATTATAATACAGACCAGATTTATTATTATACAGGCCAGGTCTTTTATAATACAGGCCAGGTCTATTATTAAATAGGCCAGGTCTACAGGCCAGTTCTAGTATAATACATGCCAGTTCTAATATAATACAGGCCATGTCTATTATAATACAGGCCAGGTCTATTATAATACAGGCCAGGTCAACAGGCCAGGTCTAGTATAATACAGGCCATGTCTAATATAAAACAGTCCAGGTCTACAGGCCAGGTCTAGTATAATACACACCAGGTCTATTATAATACAGGCCATGTCTATTATAAAACTGGCCAGGTATATTATAATACAGGCTATGTCTATTATAATATAGGCCAGGTCTACAGGCCAGGTCTAGTATAATACACACCAGGTATATTATAGTACAGGCCATGTCTATTATAATACAGGCCAGGTATATTATAATACAGGCAAGGTCTAATATAATACAGACCAGGTCTGTTATAATACAGACCAGGTCTACAGATCAGGTTTTTTATATTACAGACCAGTTCTATTATAATACAGCCCAGACATGTTATAATACAGGCCAGGTCTATTATAAAACAGGCCAGGTCTATTATAATACAGACCAGGTCTATTATAATACAGACCAGGTCAATTATGATAAAGGCCAGGTCTATTATAATACAGGCCAGGTCTATTATAAAACAGGCCAGGTCTACAGGCCAGGTCCAGTATAATACACACCAGGTCTATTATAATACAGGTTAGGTATATTATAATACAGGCTATGTCTATTATAATACAGGCCATGTCTATTATAATACAGGGCAGGTAAATTATAATACAGGCGAGGTCTATTATAATACAGGCCAGGTCTACAGGCCAGGTCTAGTATAATACAGACAAGGACTATTATAATACAGGCCAGGGCTTTCATCATACATACCACGTCTATTATAATACAGCCCAGTTCTGTTATAATACAGGCCTGGTCTATTATAATATAGTCACGTTCTGTTATAATACAGGCCAGGTCTATTAGAATTCAGGCCAGGTCTATTATAATACAGGCCAGGTCTATTATAATACAGACCAGGTCTATTATTATACAGGCCAGGTCTATTATAATACAGGCCAGGTCTATTATTAAACAGGCCAGGTCTACAGGCCAGTTCTAGTATAATACATGCCAGGTCTAATATAATACAAGCCATGTCTATTATAATACAGGCCAGGTCTATTATAATACAGGCCATGTCTAATATAAAACAGTCCAGGTCTACAGGCCAGGTCTAGTATAATACACACCAGGTCTATTATAATACAGGCCATGTCTATTATAATACAGGCCAGGTATATTATAATACAGGCTATGTCTATTATAATACAGGCCAGGTCTACAGGCCAGGTCAGGTATAATACACGCCAGGTCTATTATAGTACAGGCCATGTCTATTATAATACAGGCCAGGTATATTATAATACAGACCAGGTCTACAGATCAGGTCTATTATATTACAGACCAGTTCTATTATAATACAGCCCGGGTCTATTATAATACAGACCAGCCCTATTATAATACAGGCCAGGTCTATTATAGTACAGGGCAGACCTACCGACCAGGTCTATTATAATACAGGTCAGGTCTATTATAATACAGGACAGGTCTACCGGCCAAGTCTATTATAATACAGGCCAGGTCTATTATAATACAGGCCAGGTCTATTATAATACAGACCAGTTCTATTATAATACAGGCCAGGTCTACAGGCCAGGTCTATTATAATACAGGCCTCTCTATTATAATACAGGACAGGTCTACAGGCCAGTTCTATTATAATACAGGCCAGGTCTATTGTAATACAAACCAAGTCTATTATAATACTGATCAGGTCTATTGTAATACAGACCAGGTCAAATATAATAAAGACCAGGTCTATTATAATACAGGCCAGGTCTACAGATCAGGTCTATTATTTTACAGACCAGGTCTATTATAATACAGACCAGGTCTATTATAATACAGGCCAGGGCTTTCATCATACATACCATGTCTATTATAATACAGCCCAGTTCTGTTATAATACAGGCCTGGTCTATTATAATACAGGCCTGGTCTATTATAATATAGCCACGTTCTGTTATAATACAGGCCAGGTCTATTAAAATTCAGGCCAGGTCTATTATAATACAGGCCAGGTCTATTATAATACAGACCAGGTCTATTATTATACAGGCCAGGTCTATTATAATACAGGCCAGGTCTATTATTAAACAGGCCAGGTCTACAGGCCAGTTCTAGTATAATACATGCCAGGTCTAATATAATACAAGCCATTTCTATTATAATACAGGCCAGGTCTATTATAATACAGGCCATGTCTAATATAAAACAGTCTAGGTCTACAGGCCAGGTCTAGTATAATACACACCAGGTCTATTATAATACAGGCCATGTCTATTATAATACAGGCCAGGTATATTATAATACAGGCTATGTCTATTATAATACAGGCCAGGTCTACAGGCCAGGTCAGGTATAATACACGCCAGGTCTATTATAGTACAGGCCATGTCTATTATAATACAGGCCAGGTATATTATAATACAGACCAGGTCTACAGATCAGGTCTATTATATTACAGACCAGTTCTATTATAATACAGCCCAGGTCTATTATAATACAGACCAGCCCTATTATAATACAGGCCAGGTCTATTATCGTACAGGGCAGACCTACCGACCAGGTCTATTATAATACAGGTCAGGTCTATTATAATACAGGACAGGTCTACCGGCCAAGTCTATTATAATACAGGCCAGGTCTATTATAATACAGGCCAGGTCTATTATAATACAGACCAGGTCTATTATAATACAGGCCAGGTCTACAGGCCAGGTCTATTATAATACAGGCCTCTCTATTATAATACAGGACAGGTCTACAGGCCAGGTCTATTATAATACAGGCCAGGTCTATTGTAATACAAACCAAGTCTATTATAATACCGATCAGGTCTATTGTAATACAGACCAGGTCAAATATAATAAAAGCCAGGTCTATTATAGTATAGACCAGGTCTATTATAATACAGGCCAGGTCTACAGGCCATGTCTATTATAATACAGGTCTGTCTATTATAATACAGACCAGGTCTATTATAATACAGACTAGGTCTATTATACTACCTGCCAGGTTTACAGGCCAGGTCTTTTATAATACAGACCAGGTCTATTATAAAACAGACCAGGTCTATTATAATACAGGCCAGGTCTATTATAGCACAGGAGAGGTCTACCGACCAGGTCTATTATAATACAGGTCAGGACTATTATAATACAGGTCAGGTCTACAGGCCAGGTCTATTATAATACAGACCAGGTCTATTATAATACAGACCAGGTATATTAAAATACAGGCAATATCTGTTATAATACAAGCCAGGTCTACTATAATACAGGCCAGGTCTATTATAATACAGGTCAGGTCTATTATAATACAGGTCAGGTCTATTATAATACAGGACAGGTCTATTATAATACAGACCAGGTATATTATAATACAGGCCATGTCTATTATAATACATGTCAGGTGTATTATAATACAGGACAGGTCTATTATAATACAGGCCAGGTCTACAGATCAGGTCTATTATATTACATACCAGGTCTATTATAATACAGACCAGGTCTATTATAATACAGACCAGATTTATTATTATATAGGCCAGGTCTATTATAATACAGGCCAGGTCTATTATTAAACAGGCCAGGTCTACAGGCCAGTTCTAGTATAATACATGCCAGGTCTAATATAATACAGGCCATGTCTATTATAATACAGGCCAGGTCAACAGGCCAGGTCTAGTATAATACAGGCCATGTCTAATATAAAACAGTCCAGGTCTACAGGCCAGGTCTAGTATAATAAACACCAGGTCTATTATAATACAGGCCATGTCTATTATAATACAGGCCAGGTATATTATAATACAGGCTATGTCTATTATAATATAGGCCAGGTCTAATATAATACAGACCAGGTCTGTTATAATACAGACCAGGTCTACAGATCAGGTCTATTATATTACAGACCAGTTCTATTATAATACAGCCCAGGCATGTTATATTACAGGCCAGGTCTATTATAATACAGGCCAAATCTATTATAATACAGACCAGGTCTATTATAATACAGACCAGGTCAATTATAATAAAGGCCAGGTCTATTATAATACAGGCCAGGTCTATTATAATACAGGCCAGGTCAACAGGCCAGGTCTAGTATAATATAGGCCAAGTATATTATAAAACAGGCCAGGTATACAGGCCAGGTCCAGTATAATACACACCAGGTCTATTATAATACAGGCCATGTCTATTATAATACAGGGCAGGTATATTATAATACAGGCTATGTCTATTATAATACAGGCCAGGTTTACAGGCCAGGTCTAGTATAATACAGACAAGGACTATTATAATAATGACCAGGTCTATTATAATACAGACCAGGTCTATTATAATACAAATAAGGTCTATTATAATACAGGCCAAGTCTATTATAGTACAGGACAGGTCTACCGACCAGTCTAATATAATACAGGACAGGTCTACAGGCCAAGGTCTATTATAATACAGACCAGGTATATTAAAATACAGGCCAGATCTACTATAATACAGGCCAGGTCTACTATAACACAGGCCACGTTTATTATAATACAGGCCAGGTCTATTATAATACAGGTCAGGTCTATTATAATACAGGCCAGGTCTATTATAATACAGGCAAGGTCTTTTATAATACAGGACTGGTCTATTATAATACAGGCCAGGTCTATTATGGTACAGGGCAGGTCTACCTACAAGGTCTATTATAATACAGGTCAGGTCATATTAATACAGGAAAGGTCTACAGGCCAGGTCTATTATAATACAGGCCAGGTCTATTGTAATACAAACCAAGTCTATTATAATACTGATCAGGTCTATTGTAATACAGACCAGGTCAAATATAATAAAGACCAGGTCTATTATAATACAGGCCAGGTCTACAGATCAGGTCTATTATTTTACAGACCAGGTCTATTATAATACAGACCAGGTCTATTATAATACAGGCCAGGGCTTTCATCATACATACCATGTCTATTATAATACAGCCCAGTTCTGTTATAATACAGGCCTGGTCTATTATAATACAGGCCTGGTCTATTATAATATAGCCAGGTTCTGTTATAATACAGGCCAGGTCTATTAAAATTCAGGCCAGGTCTATTATAATACAGGCCAGGTCTATTATAATACAGACCAGGTCTATTATTATACAGGCCAGGTCTATTATAATACAGGCCAGGTCTATTATTAAACAGGCCAGGTCTACAGGCCAGTTCTAGTATAATACTTGCCAGGTCTAATATAATACAAGCCATTTCTATTATAATACAGGCCAGGTCTATTATAATACAGGCCATGTCTAATATAAAACAGTCCAGGTCTACAGGCCAGGTCTAGTATAATACACACCAGGTCTATTATAATACAGGTCAGGTCTATTATAATACAGGACAGGTCTATTATAATACAGACCAGGTATATTATAATACAGGCCATGTCTATTATAATACAGGTCAGGTGTATTATAATACAGGACAGGTCTATCATAATACAGGCCAGGTCTACAGATCAGGTCTATTATATTACATACCAGGTCTATTATAATACAGACCAGGTCTATTATAATACAGACCAGATTTATTATTATATAGGCCAGGTCTATTATAATACAGGCCAGGTCTATTATTAAACAGGCCAGGTCTACAGGCCAGTTCTAGTATAATACATGCCAGGTCTAATATAATACAGGCCATGTCTATTATAATACATGCCAGGTCTATTATAATACAGGCCAGGTCAACAGGCCAGGTCTAGTATAATACAGGCCATGTCTAATATAAAACAGTCCAGGTCTACAGGCCAGGTCTAGTATAATACACACCAGGTCTATTATAATACAGGCCATGTCTATTATAATACAGGCCAGGTATATTATAATACAGGCTATGTCTATTATAATACAGGCCAGGTCTACAGGCCAGGTCAGGTATAATACACGCCAGGTCTATTATAGTACAGGCCATGTCTATTATAATACAGGCCAGGTATATTATAATACAGGACAGGTCTACATGCCAGGTCTATTATAATACAGGCCAGGTCTATTGTAATACAAACCAAGTCTATTATAATACCGATCAGGTCTATTGTAATACAGACCAGGTCAAATATAATAAAGGCCAGGTCTATTATAGTATAGACCAGGTCTATTATAATACAGGCCAGGTCTACAGGCCATGTCTATTATAATACAGGACTGTCTATTATAATACAGACCAGGTCTATTATAATACAGACTAGGTCTATTATACTACCAGCCAGGTCTACAGGCCAGGTCTATTATAATACAGGCCAGGTCTATTATAGCACAGGACAGATCTACCGACCAGGTCTATTATAATACAGGTCAGGTCTATTATAATACAGGTCAGGTCTACAGGCCAGGTCTATTATAATACAGACCAGGTCTATTTTAATACAGACCAGGTATATTAAAATACAGGCAATATCTGTTATAATACAAGCCAGGTCTACTATAATACAGGCCAGGTCTATTATAATACAGGTCAGGTCTATTATAATACAGGTCAGGTATATTATAATACAGGACAAGTCACAGGCCAGGTCTATTATAATACAGACCAGGTCTATTATAATACAGACCAGGTATATTATAATACAGGCCATGTCTATTATAATAAAGGTCAGGTGTATTATAATACAGGACAGGTCTATTATAATACAGGCCAGGTCTACAGATCAGGTCTATTATATTACATACCAGGTCTATTATAATACAGACCAGGTCTATTATAATACAGACCAGATTTATTATTATACAGGCCAGGTCTATTATAATACAGGCCAGGTCTATTATAATACAGACCAGATTTATTATTATACAGGCCAGGTCTATTATAATACAGACCAGGTCTATTATAATACAGACCAGATTTATTATTATACAGGCCAGGTCTATTATAATACAGGCCAGGTCTATTATTAAACAGGCCAGGTCTACAGGCCAGTTCTAGTATAATACATGCCAGGTCTAATATAATACAGGGCATGTCTATTATAATACAGGCCAGGTCTATTATAATACAGGCCAGGTCAACAGGCCAGGTCTAGTATAATACAGGCCATGTCTAATATAAAACAGTGCAGGTCTACAGTAGAGGTCTAGTATAATACACACCAGGTCTATTATAATACAGGCCATGTCTATTATAATACAGGCCAGGTATATTATAATACAGGCTATGTCTATTATAATACAGGCCAGGTCTACAGGCCAGGTCTAGTATAATACACGCCAGGTCTATTATAGTACAGGCCATGTCTATTATAATACAGGCCAGGTATATTATAATACAGGCCAGGTATATTATAATACAGGCCAGGTCTAATATAATACAGACCAGTTCTATTATAATACAGCCCAGGCATGTTATAATACAGGCCAGGTCTATTATAATACAGGCCAGGTCTATTATAATACAGACCAGGTCTATTATAATACAGACCAGGTCAATTATAATAAAGGCCAGGTCTATTATAATACAGGCCAGGTCTATTATAATACAGGCCAGGTCAACAGGCCAGGTCTAGTATAATATAGGCCATGTACATTATAAAACAGGCCAGGTCTACAGGCCAGGTCCAGTATAATACACACCAGGTCTAATATAATACAGGCCATGTCTGTTATAATACAGGGCAGGTATATTATAATACAGGCTATGTCTATTATAATACAGGCCAGGTCTACAGGCCAGGTCTAGTATAATACAGACAAGGACTATTATAATAAAGACCAGGTCTATTATAATACAGACCAGGTCTATTATAATACAAATAAGGTCTATTATAATACAGGCCAAGTCTATTATAGTGCAGGACAGGTCTACCGACCAGTCTAATATAATACAGGACAGGTCTACAGGCCAGGTCTATTATAATACAGACCAGGTCTATTATAATACAGACCAGATTTACTAAAATACAGGCCAGATCTACTATAATACAGGCCAGGTCTACTATAATACAGGCCAGGTCTATTATAATACAGACCAGGTCTATTATAATACAGGTCAGGTCTATTATAATACAAGGCCAGGTCTATTATAATACAGGCAAGGTCTTTTATAATACAGGACTGGTCTATTATAATACAGGACAGGTCTATTATGGTACAGGGCAGGTCTACCTACAAGATCTATTATAATACAGGTCAGGTCTATTATAATACAGGAAAGGTCTACAGGCCAGGTCTATTATAATACAGGCCAGGTTTATTGTAATACAGACCAGGTCTATTATAATACCGATCAGGTCTATTGTAATACAGACCAGGTCAAATATAATAAAGGCCAGGTCTATTATAGTATAGACCAGGTCTATTATACTACCAGCCAGGTCTACAGGCCAGGTCTTTTATAATACAGACCAGGTCTATTATAAAACAGACCAGGTCTATTATAATACAGGCCAGGTCTATTATAGCACAGGACAGGTCTACCGACCAGGTCTATTATAATACAGGTCAGGTCAACAGGCCAGGTCTAGTATAATACAGGCCATGTCTAATATAAAACAGTCCAGGTCTACAGGCCAGGTCTAGTATAATACACACCAGGTCTATTATAATACAGGCCAGGTATATTATAATACAGGCTATGTCTATTATAATACAGGCCAGGTCTACAGGCCAGGTCTAGTATAATACACGCCAGGTCTATTATAGTACAGGCCATGTCTATTATAATACATACCAGATTTATTATTATACAGGCCAGGTCTATTATAATACAGGCCAGGTCTATTATTAAACAGGCCAGGTCTACAGGCCAGTTCTAGTATAATACATGCCAGGTCTAATATAATACAGGCCATGTCTATTATAATACAGGCCAGGTCTATTATAATACAGGCCAGGTCAACAGGCCAGGTCTAGTATAATACAGGCCATGTCTAATATAAAACAGTGCAGGTCTACAGTAGAGGTCTAGTATAATACACCAGGTCTATTATAATACAGGCCATGTCTATTATAATACAGGCCAGGTATATTATAATACAGGCTATGTCTATTATAATACAGGCCAGGTCTACAGGCCAGGTCTAGTATAATACAGACAAGGACTATTATAATAAAGACCAGGTCTATTATAATACAGACCAGGTCTATTATAATACAAATAAGGTCTATTATAATACAGGCCAAGTCTATTATAGTACAGGACAGGTCTACCGACCAGTCTAATATAATACAGGACAGGTCTACAGGCCAGGTCTATTATAATACAGACCAGGTCTATTATAATACAGACCAGGTATATTAAAATACAGGCCAGATCTACTATAATACAGGCCAGGTCTACTATAATACAGGCCAGGTCTATTATAATACAGACCAGGTCTATTATAATACAGGTCAGGTCTATTATAATACAGGCCAGGTCTATTATAATACAGGCAAGGTCTTTTATAATACAGGACTGGTCTATTATAATACAGGCCAGGTCTATTATGGTACAGGGCAGGTCTACCTACAAGATCTATTATAATACAGGTCAGGTCTATTATAATACAGGAAAGGTCTACAGGCCAGGTCTATTATAATACAGGCCAGGTTTATTGTAATACAGACCAGGTCTATTATAATACCGATCAGGTCTATTGTAATACAGACCAGGTCAAATATAATAAAGGCCAGGTCTATTATAGTATAGACCAGGTCTATTATAATACAGGCCAGGTCTACAGGCCATGTCTATTTTGATACAGACCAGGTCTATTATAATACAGACTAGGTCTATTATACTACCAGCCAGGTCTACAGGCCAGGTCTTTTATAATACAGACCAGGTCTATTATAAAACAGACCAGGTCTATTATAATACAGGCCAGGTCTATTATAGCACAGGACAGGTCTACCGACCAGGTCTATTATAATACAGGTCAGGTCAACAGGCCAGGTCTAGTATAATACAGGCCATGTCTAATATAAAACAGTCCAGGTCTACAGGCCAGGTCTAGTATAATACACACCAGGTCTATTATAATACAGGCCATGTCTATTATAATACAGGCCAGGTATATTATAATACAGGCTATGTCTATTATAATACAGGCCAGGTCTACAGGCCAGGTCTAGTATAATACACGCCATGTCTATTATAGTATAGGCCATGTCTATTATAATACAGGCCAGGTATATTATAATACAGACCAGGTCTACAGATCAGGTCTATTATATTACAGACCAGTTCTATTATAATACAGCCCAGGTCTATTATAATACAGACCAGCCCTATTATAATACAGGCCAGGTCTATTATAGTACAGGGCAGACCTACCGACCAGGTCTATTATAATACAGGTCAGGTCTATTATAATACAGGACAGGTCTACCGGCCAAGTCTATTATAATACAGGCCAGGTCTATTATAATAAAGGCCAGGTCTATTACAATACAGACCAGGTCTATTATAATACAGGCCAGGTCTACAGGCCAGGTCTATTATAATACAGGCCTCTCTATTATAATACAGGACAGGTCTACATGCCAGGTCTATTGTAATACAAACCAAGTCTATTATAATACCGATCAGGTCTATTGTAATACAGACCAGGTCAAATATAATAAAGGCCAGGTCTATTATAGTATAGACCAGGTCTATTATAATACAGGCCAGGTCTACAGGCCATGTCTATTATAATACAGGACTGTCTATTATAATACAGACCAGGTCTATTATAATACAGACTAGGTCTATTATACTACCAGCCAGGTCTACAGAACAGGTCTATTATAATACAGGCCAGGTCTATTATAGCACAGGACAGATCTACCGACCAGGTCTATTATAATACAGGTCAGGTCTATTATAATACAGGTCAGGTCTACAGGCCAGGTCTATTATAATACAGACCAGGTCTATTTTAATACAGACCAGGTATATTAAAATACAGGCAATATCTGTTATAATACAAGCCAGGTCTACTATAATACAGGCCAGGTCTATTATAATACAGGTCAGGTCTATTATAATACAGGTCAGGTATATTATAATACAGGACAAGTCACAGGCCAGGTCTATTATAATACAGACCAGGTCTATTATAATACAGACCAGGTATATTATAATACAGGCCATGTCTATTATAATACAGGTCAGGTGTATTATAATACAGGACAGGTCTATTATAATACAGGCCAGGTCTACAGATCAGGTCTATTATATTACATACCAGGTCTATTATAATACAGACCAGGTCTATTATAATACAGACCAGATTTATTATTATACAGGCCAGGTCTATTATAATACAGGCCAGGTCTATTATTAAACAGGCCAGGTCTACAGGCCAGTTCTAGTATAATACATGCCAGGTCTAATATAATACAGGCCATGCCTATTATAATACAGACCAGGTCTATTATAATACAGACCAGATTTATTATTATACAGGCCAGGTCTATTATAATACAGGCCAGGTCTATTATTAAACAGGCCAGGTCTACAGGCCAGTTCTAGTATAATACATGCCAGGTCTAATATAATACAGGCCATGTCTATTATAATACAGGCCAGGTCTATTATAATACAGGCCAGGTCAACAGGCCAGGTCTAGTATAATACAGGCCATGTCTAATATAAAACAGTGCAGGTCTACAGTAGAGGTCTAGTATAATACACACCAGGTCTATTATAATACAGGCCATGTCTATTATAATACAGGCCAGGTATATTATAATACAGGCTATGTCTATTATAATACAGGCCAGGTCTACAGGCCAGGTCTAGTATAATACACGCCAGGTCTATTATAGTACAGGCCATGTCTATTATAATACAGGCCAGGTATATTATAATACAGGCCAGGTATATTATAATACAGGCCAGGTCTAATATAATACAGACCAGTTCTATTATAATACAGCCCAGGCATGTTATAATACAGGCCAGGTCTATTATAATACAGGCCAGGTCTATTATAATACAGACCAGGTCTATTATAATACAGACCAGGTCAATTATAATAAAGGCCAGGTCTATTATAATACAGGCCAGGTCAACAGGCCAGGTCTAGTATAATATAGGCCATGTACATTATAAAACAGGCCAGGTCTACAGGCCAGGTCCAGTATAATACACACCAGGTCTAATATAATACAGGCCATGTCTGTTATAATACAGGGCAGGTATATTATAATACAGGCTATGTCTATTATAATACAGGCCAGGTCTACAGGCCAGGTCTAGTATAATACAGACAAGGACTATCATAATAAAGACCAGGTCTATTATAATACAGACCAGGTCTATTATAATACAAATAAGGTCTATTATAATACAGGCCAAGTCTATTATAGTACAGGACAGGTCTACCGACCAGTCTAATATAATACAGGACAGGTCTACAGGCCAGGTCTATTATAATACAGACCAGGTCTATTATAATACAGACCAGGTATATTAAAATACAGGCCAGATCTACTATAATACAGGCCAGGTCTACTATAATACAGGCCAGGTCTATTATAATACAGACCAGGTCTATTATAATACAGGTCAGGTCTATTATAATACAAGGCCAGGTCTATTATAATACAGGCAAGGTCTTTTATAATACAGGACTGGTCCAAATATAATACAGGACAGGTCTATTATGGTACAGGGCAGGTCTACCTACAAGATCTATTATAATACAGGTCAGGTCTATTATAATACAGGAAAGGTCTACAGGCCAGGTCTATTATAATACAGGCCAGGTTTATTGTAATACAGACCAGGTCTATTATAATACCGATCAGGTCTATTGTAATACAGACCAGGTCAAATATAATAAAGGCCAGGTCTATTATAGTATAGACCAGGTCTATTATACTACCAGCCAGGTCTACAGGCCAGGTCTTTTATAATACAGACCAGGTCTATTATAAAACAGACCAGGTCTATTATAATACAGGCCAGGTCTATTATAGCACAGGACAGGTCTACCGACCAGGTCTATTATAATACAGGTCAGGTCAACAGGCCAGGTCTAGTATAATACAGGCCATGTCTAATATAAAACAGTCCAGGTCTACAGGCCATGTCTATTATAATACAGGCCAGGTATATTATAATACAGGCTATGTCTATTATAATACAGGCCAGGTCTACAGGCCAGGTCTAGTATAATACACGCCAGGTCTATTATAGTACAGGCCATGTCTATTATAATACAGACCAGATTTATTATTATACAGGCCAGGTCTATTATAATACAGGCCAGGTCTATTATTAAACAGGCCAGGTCTACAGGCCAGTTCTAGTATAATACATGCCAGGTCTAATATAATACAGGCCATGTCTATTATAATACAGGCCAGGTCTATTATAATACAGGCCAGGTCAACAGGCCAGGTCTAGTATAATACAGGCCATGTCTAATATAAAACAGTGCAGGTCTACAGTAGAGGTCTAGTATAATACACCAGGTCTATTATAATACAGGCCATGTCTATTATAATACAGGCCAGGTATATTATAATACAGGCTATGTCTATTATAATACAGGCCAGGTCTACAGGCCAGGTCTAGTATAATACAGACAAGGACTATTATAATAAAGACCAGGTCTATTATAATACAGACCAGGTCTATTATAATACAAATAAGGTCTATTATAATACAGGCCAAGTCTATTATAGTACAGGACAGGTCTACCGACCAGTCTAATATAATACAGGACAGGTCTACAGGCCAGGTCTATTATAATACAGACCAGGTCTATTATAATACAGACCAGGTATATTAAAATACAGGCCAGATCTACTATAATACAGGCCAGGTCTACTATAATACAGGCCAGGTCTATTATAATACAGACCAGGTCTATTATAATACAGGTCAGGTCTATTATAATACAGGCCAGGTCTATTATAATACAGGCAAGGTCTTTTATAATACAGGACTGGTCTATTATAATACAGGCCAGGTCTATTATGGTACAGGGCAGGTCTACCTACAACATCTATTATAATACAGGTCAGGTCTATTATAATACAGGAAAGGTCTACAGGCCAGGTCTATTATAATACAGGCCAGGTTTATTGTAATACAGACCAGGTCTATTATAATACCGATCAGGTCTATTGTAATACAGACCAGGTCAAATATAATAAAGGCCAGGTCTATTATAGTATAGACCAGGTCTATTATAATACAGGCCAGGTCTACAGGCCATGTCTATTTTAATACAGACCAGGTCTATTATAATACAGACTAGGTCTATTATACTACCAGCCAGGTCTACAGGCCAGGTCTTTTATAATACAGACCAGGTCTATTATAAAACAGACCAGGTCTATTATAATACAGGCCAGGTCTATTATAGCACAGGACAGGTCTACCGACAAGGTCTATTATAATACAGGTCAGGTCAACAGGCCAGGTCTAGTATAATACAGGCCATGTCTAATATAAAACAGTCCAGGTCTACAGGCCAGGTCTAGTATAATACAGGCCTCTCTATTATAATACAGGACAGGTCTACATGTCAGGTCTATTATAATACAGGCCAGGTCTATTGTAATACAAACCAAGTCTATTATAATACCGATCAGGTCTATTGTAATACAGACCAGGTCAAATATAATAAAGGCCAGGTCTATTATAGTATAGACCAGGTCTATTATAATACAGGCCAGGTCTACAGGCCATGTTTATTATAATACAGGACTGTCTATTATAATACAGACCAGGTCTATTATAATACAGACTAGGTCTATTATACTACCAGCCAGGTCTACAGGCCAGGTCTATTATAATACAGGCCAGGTCTATTATAGCACAGGACAGATCTACCAACCAGGTCTATTATAATACAGGTCAGGTCTATTATAATACAGGTCACGTCTACAGGCCAGGTCTATTATAATACAGACCAGGTCTATTTTAATACAGACCAGGTATATTAAAATACAGGCAATATCTGTTATAATACAAGCCAGGTCTACTATAATACAGGCCAGGTCTATTATAATACAGGTCAGGTCTATTATAATACAGGTCAGGTCTATTATAATACAGGACAAGTCACAGGCCAGGTCTATTATAATACAGACCAGGTCTATTATAATACAGACCAGGTATATTATAATACAGGCCATGTCTATTATAATACAGGTCAGGTGTATTATAATACAGGACAGGTCTATTATAATACAGGCCAGGTCTACAGATCAGGTCTATTATATTACATACCAGGTCTATTATAATACAGACCAGGTCTATTATAATACAGACCAGATTTATTATTATACAGCCCAGGTCTATTATAATACAGGCCAGGTCTATTATTAAACAGGCCAGGTCTACAGGCCAGTTCTAGTATAATACATGCCAGGTCTAATATAATACAGGCCATACCTATTATAATACAGACCAGGTCTATTATAATACAGACCAGATTTATTATTATACAGGCCAGGTCTATTATAATACAGGCCAGGTCTATTATTAAACAGGCCAGGTCTACAGGCCAGTTCTAGTATAATACATGCCAGGTCTAATATAATACAGGCCATGTCTATTATAATACAGGCCAGGTCTATTATAATACAGGCCAGGTCAACAGGCCAGGTCTAGTATAATACAGGCCATGTCTAATATAAAACAGTGCAGGTCTACAGTAGAGGTCTAGTATAATACACACCAGGTCTATTATAATACATGCCATGTCTATTATAATACAGGCCAGGTATATTATAATACAGGCTATGTCTATTATAATACAGGCCAGGTCTACAGGCCAGGTCTAGTATAATACACGCCAGGTCTATTATAGTACAGGCCATGTCTATTATAATACAGGCCAGGTATATTATAATACAGGCCAGGTATATTATAATACAGGCCAGGTCTAATATAATACAGACCAGTTCTATTATAATACAGCCCAGGCATGTTATAATACAGGCCAGGTCTATTATAATACAGGCCAGGTCTATTATAATACAGACCAGGTCTATTATAATACAGACCAGGTCAATTATAATAAAGGCCAGGTCTATTATAATACAGGCCAGGTCTATTATAATACAGGCCAGGTCAACAGGCCAGGTCTAGTATAATATAGGCCATGTACATTATAAAACAGGCCAGGTCTACAGGCCAGGTCCAGTATAATACACACCAGGTCTAATATAATACAGGCCATGTCTGTTATAATACAGGGCAGGTATATTATAATACAGGCTATGTCTATTATAAAACAGGCCAGGTCTACAGGCCAGGTCTAGTATAATACAGACAAGGACTATTATAATAAAGACCAGGTATATTATAATACAGACCAGGTCTATTATAATACAAATAAGGTCTATTATAATACAGGCTAAGTCTATTATAGTACAGGACAGGTTTACCGACCAGGTCTATTATAATACAGACCAGGTATATTAAAATACAGGCCAGATCTACTATAATACAGGCCAGGTCTACTATAATACAGGCCAGGTCTATTATAATACAGACCAGGTCTATTATAATACAGGTCAGGTCTATTATAATACAAGGCCAGGTCTATTATAATACAGGCAAGGTCTTTTATAATACAGGACTGGTCTATTATAATACAGGCCAGGTCTATTATGGTACAGGGCAGGTCTACCTACAAGATCTATTATAATACAGATCAGGTCTATTATAATACAGGAAAGGTCTACAGGCCAGGTCTATTATAATACAGGCCAGGTTTATTGTAATACAGACCAGGTCTATTATAATACCGATCAGGTCTATTGTAATACAGACCAGGTCAAATATAATAAAGGCCAGGTCTATTATAGTATAGACCAGGTCTATTATAATACAGGAAAGGTCTACAGGCCATGTCTATTTTAATACAGACCAGGTCTATTATAATACAGACTAGGTCTATTATACTACCAGCCAGGTCTACAGGCCAGGTCTTTTATAATACAGACCAGGTCTATTATAAAACAGACCAGGTCTATTATAATACAGGCCAGGTCTATTATAGCACAGGACAGGTCTACCGACCAGGTCTATTATAATACAGGTCAGGTCAACAGGCCAGGTCTAGTATAATACAGGCCATGTCTAATATAAAACAGTCCAGGTCTACAGGCCAGGTCTAGTATAATACACACCAGGTCTATTATAATACAGGCCATGTCTATTATAATACAGGCCAGGTATATTATAATACAGGCTATGTCTATTATAATACAGGCCAGGTCTACAGGCCAGGTCTAGTATAATACACGCCAGGTCTATTATAGTACAGGCCATGTCTATTATAATACAGGCCAGGTATATTATAATACAGGCCAGGTATATTATAATACAGGCCAGGTCTAATATAATACAGACCAGTTCTATTATAATACAGCCCAGGCATGTTATAATACAGGCCAGGTCTATTATAATACAGGCCAGGTCTATTATAATACAGACCAGGTCTATTATAATACAGACCAGGTCAATTATAATAAAGGCCAGGTCTATTATAATACAGGTCAGGTCTATTATAATACAGGCCAGGTCAACAGGCCAGGTCTAGTATAATATAGGCCATGTATATTATAAAACAGGCCAGGTCTACAGGCCAGGTCCAGTATAATACACACCAGGTCTATTATAATACAGGCCATGTCTATTATAATACAGGGCAGGTATATTATAATACAGGCTATGTCTATTATAATACAGGCCAGGTCTACAGGCCAGGTCTAGTATAATACAGACAAGGACTATTATAATAAAGACCAGGTCTATTATAATACAGACCAGGTCTATTATAATACAAATAAGGTCTATTATAATACAGGCCAAGTCTATTATAGTACAGGACAGGTCTACAGGCCAGGTCTATTATAATACAGACCAGGTCTATTATAATACAGACCAGGTATATTAAAATACAGGCCAGATCTACTATAATACAGGCCAGGTCTACTATAATACAGGCCAGGTCTATTATAATACAGGCCAGGTCTATTATAATACAGGTCAGGTCTATTATAATACAGGCCAGGTCTATTATAATACAGGCAAGGTCTTTTGTAATACAGGACTGGTCTATTATAATACAGGCCAGGTCTATTATGTAACAGGGCAGGTCTACCTACAAGATCTATTATAATACAGGTCAGGTCTATTATAATACAGGAAAGGTCTACAGGCCAGGTCTATTATAATACAGGCCAGGTCTATTGTAATACAGACCAGGTCTATTATAATACCGATCAGGTCTATTGTAATACAGACCAGGTCAAATATAATAAAGGCCAGGTCTATTATAGTATAGACCAGGTCTATTATAATACAGGCCAGGTCTACAGGCCATGTCTATTATAATACAGGACTGTCTATTTTAATACAGACCAGGTCTATTATAATACAGACTAGGTCTATTATACTACCAGCCAGGTCTACAGGCCAGGTCTTTTATAATACAGACCAGGTCTATTATAAAACAGACCAGGTCTATTATAATACAGGCCAGGTCTATTATAGCACAGGACAGGTCTACCGACCACGTCTATTATAATACAGGTCAGGTCTATTATAATACAGGTCAGGTCTACAGGCCAGGTCTATTATAATACAGACCAGGTCTATTATAATACAGACCAGGTATATTAAAATACAGGCAATATCTGTTATAATACAAGCCAGGTCTACTATAATACAGGCCAGGTCTATTATAATACAGGTCAGGTCTATTATAATACAGGTCAGGTCTATTATAATACAGGACAGGTCTACAGGCCAGGGCTATTATAATACAGACCAGGTCTATTATTATACAGACCAGGTATATTATAATACAGGCCATGTCTATTATAATACAGGCCAGGTCTACAGGCCAGTTCTAGTATATTACATGCCAGGTCTAATATAATACAGGCCATGTCTATTATAATACAGGCCAGGTCTATTATAATACAGGCCAGGTCAACAGGCCAGGTCTAGTATAATACAGGCCATGTCTAATATAAAACAGTCCAGGTCTACAGGCCAGGTCTAGTATAATACACACCAGGTCTATTATAATACAGGCCAGGTCTATTATAATACAGGCCTCTCTATTATAATACAGGACAGGTCTACAGGCCAGGTCTATTATAATACAGACCAGGTCTATTATAATACAGACCAGGTCAATTATAATAAAGGCCAGGTCTATTATAATACAGGCCAGGTCTATTTTAATACAGGCCAGGTCAACAGGCCAGGTCTAGTATAATACAGGCCATGTCTATTATAATACAGGCCAGGTCTACAGGCCAGGTCTAGTATAATACACGCCAGGTATATTATAGTACAGGCCATGTCTATTATAATACAGGCTAGGTATATTATAATACAGGCCAGGTATATTATAATACAGACCAGTTCTATTATAATACAAACCAGGTATGTTATAATACAAACCAGGGCTATTAAAATTCAGGCCAGGTCTGTTATAATACAAGCCAGGGCTAATATTTTCCTGGAAAGGTCTATTATAATACAAGCAAGGTCTATTTGAATTCAGGGCAGGTCTATTATAATACATACCAGGTCTACAGACCAGGTCTAGTATAATATACACCAGGTCTTTTATAATACAGGCCAGGTCTATTATAATACAGGTCAGGTCTATTATAATACAGGCCAGGTCTACAGGCCAGGTCTAGTATAATACCGGCATGTATATAATAGTACATACCAGGTCTATTATAATACAGGCCAGGTGTAACATAATACAGGCGAGGTCTATTATAATACAGGCCAGGTCTACAGGCCAGGTCTTTTATAATACAGGCCAGGTCTATTAAAATTCAGGCCAGGTCTATTATAGTAGAGACCAGGTCTATTATAATACAGGCCAGGTCTATTATAATACAGACCAGGTCTATTATAATACAGGCCAGGTCTATTATAATACAGACCAGGTTTATTATAATACAGACCAGGTATATTATAATACAGGTCTATTAAAATACAGGCCAGGTCTACTATAATACAGGCCTGGTCTATTATAATACAGACCAGTCCTATTATAATACAGTCCAGGTCTATTATAGTACAGGGAAGGTCTACCGACCAGGTCTATTATAATACAGGTCAGGTCTATTATAATACAGGACAGGTCTACAGGCCAAGTCTATTATAATACAGGCCAGGTCTATTATAATACAGTCCAGGTCTATTATAATACAGACCAGGTCTATTATAATACAGACCAGGTCAATTATAACAAAGGCCAGGTCTATTATAATACAGGCCAGGTCTATTTTAATACAGGCCAGGTCAACAGGCCAGGTCTAGTATAATACAGGCCATGTCTATTATAATACAGGCCAGGTCTACAGGCCAGGTCTAGTATAATACACGCCAGGTCTATTATAGTACAGGCCATGTCTATTATAATACAGGCTAGGTATATTATAATACAGGCCAGGTATATTATAATACAGACCAGTTCTATTATAATACAAACCAGGTATGTTATAATACAAACCAGGGCTATTAAAATTCAGGCCAGGTCTGTTATAATACAAGCCAGGGCTAATATTTTCCTGGAAAGGTCTATTATAATACAAGCAAGGTCTATTTGAATTCAGGGCAGGTCTATTATAATACATACCAGGTCTACAGACCAGGTCTAGTATAATATACACCAGGTCTTTTATAATACAGGCCAGGTCTATTATAATACAGGTCAGGTCTATTATAATACAGGCCAGGTCTACAGGCCAGGTCTAGTATAATACCGGTATGTATATAATAGTACATACCAGGTCTGTTATAATACAGGCCAGGTGTAACATAATACAGGCGAGGTCTATTATAATACAGGCCAGGTTTATTATAATACAGACCAGGTATATTATAATACAGGTCTAATGTAATACAGGCCAGGTCTATTATAATACAGGCCAGGTCTATTATAATACAGGTCAGGTCTATTATAAAAAGGTCAGGTCTATTATAATACAGGCCAGGTCTATTATAATACAGGCCAGGTCTATTATAATACAGGCCAGGTCTGTCATAATACAGGTCAGACCTATTATAATACAGACCAGGTCTAATATAATACAGGCCAGGTCTGTCATAATACAGGCCAGGTCTGTTCTAATACAGGTCAGGTCTATTATAAAACATGCCAGGTCTATTATAATACAGAACAGGTATATTATAATACAGGCAGGTCTATTATAATACAGGTCAGGTCTGTTATACTACAGACCAGTTATATTATAATACAGGTCAGGTCTATTATAATACAGGCCAGGTCTGTTATAATACAGGTCAGGTCTATTATAATACAGACCAGGGAATATTATAATACAGACCAGGTCTCTTATAATACAGTCCAGGTCTATTATAATACAGGCCAGGTCTATTATAATACAGGTCAGGTCTATTATAATACAGGCCAGGTCTACAGGCCAGGTCTAGTATAATACCGGTATGTATATAATAGTACATACCAGGTCTGTTATAATACAGGCCAGGTGTAACATAATACAGGCGAGGTCTATTATAATACAGGCCAGGTTTATTATAATACAGACCAGGTATATTATAATACAGGTCTAATGTAATACAGGCCAGGTCTATTATAATACAGGCCAGGTCTATTATAATACAGGTCAGGTCTATTATAAAAAGGTCAGGTCTATTATAATACAGGCCAGGTCTATTATAATACAGGCCAGGTCTATTATAATACAGGCCAGGTCTGTCATAATACAGGTCAGACCTATTATAATACAGACCAGGTCTAATATAATACAGGCCAGGTCTGTCATAATACAGGCCAGGTCTGTTCTAATACAGGTCAGGTCTATTATAAAACATGCCAGGTCTATTATAATACAGAACAGGTATATTATAATACAGGCAGGTCTATTATAATACAGGTCAGGTCTGTTATACTACAGACCAGTTATATTATAATACAGGTCAGGTCTATTATAATACAGGCCAGGTCTGTTATAATACAGGTCAGGTCTATTATAATACAGACCAGGGAATATTATAATACAGACCAGGTCTCTTATAATACAGTCCAGGTCTATTATAATACAGGCCAGGTCTGTTATAATACAGGTCAGGTCTATTATAATACAGGCCAGGTCTATTATAATACAGGCCAGGTATATTATAATACAGGCCAGGTCTGTTATAATACAGGCCAGGTCTGTTATAAAACAGGTCAGGTCTATTATAATACAGATCAGGTCTATTATAATACAGACCAGGTCTATTATAATACAGGCCAGTTCTATTATAATATAGGCCAGGTCTGTTATAATACAGTTCAGGTCTATTATAATACAGACCAGCTCTATTATAATACAGGCCAGGTCTCTTATAAAACAGGTCAGGTCTATTATATTACAGGCCAGTTATATTATAATACAGGCCAGGTCTGTTATAATACAGGTCAGTTCTATTATAATACAGACCAGGTCTATTATAATACAGGCCAGGTCTGTTATAATACAGGTCAGGTCTATTATAATACAGGCCAGGTCTGTTATAATACAGGTCAGGTCTATTATAATACAGACCAGGTCTATTATAATACAGACCAGGTCTATTATAATACAGGCCAGGTCTATTATAATACAGGCCAGGTCTGTTGTAATACAGGCCAGGTCTATTATAATACAGACCAGGTCTATTATAATACAGACCAGGTCAATTATAATAAAGGCCAGGTCTATTATAATACAGGTCAGGTCTATTATAATACAGGCCAGGTCAACAGGCCAGGTCTAGTATAATATAGGCCATGTATATTATAAAACAGGCCAGGTCTAAAGGCCAGGTCCAGTATAATACACACCAGGTCTATTATAATACAGGCCATGTCTATTATAATACAGGGCAGGTATATTATAATACAGGCTATGTCTATTATAATACAGGCCAGGTCTACAGGCCAGGTCTAGTATAATACAGACAAGGACTATTATAATAAAGACCAGGTCTATTATAATACAGACCAGGTCTATTATAATACAAATAAGGTCTATTATAATACAGGCCAAGTCTATTATAGTACAGGACAGGTCTACAGGCCAGGTCTATTATAATACAGACCAGGTCTATTATAATACAGACCAGGTATATTAAAATACAGGCCAGATCTACTATAATACAGGCCAGGTCTACTATAATACAGGCCAGGTCTATTATAATACAGGCCAGGTCTATTATAATACAGGTCAGGTCTATTATAATACAGGCCAGGTCTATTATAATACAGGCAAGGTCTTTTGTAATACAGGACTGGTCTATTATAATACAGGCCAGGTCTATTATGTAACAGGGCAGGTCTACCTACAAGATCTATTATAATACAGGTCAGGTCTATTATAATACAGGAAAGGTCTACAGGCCAGGTCTATTATAATACAGGCCAGGTCTATTGTAATACAGACCAGGTCTATTATAATACCGATCAGGTCTATTGTAATACAGACCAGGTCAAATATAATAAAGGCCAGGTCTATTATAGTATAGACCAGGTCTATTATAATACAGGCCAGGTCTACAGGCCATGTCTATTATAATACAGGACTGTCTATTTTAATACAGACCAGGTCTATTATAATACAGACTAGGTCTATTATACTACCAGCCAGGTCTACAGGCCAGGTCTTTTATAATACAGACCAGGTCTATTATAAAACAGACCAGGTCTATTATAATACAGGCCAGGTCTATTATAGCACAGGACAGGTCTACCGACCAGGTCTATTATAATACAGGTCAGGTCTATTATAATACAGGTCAGGTCTACAGGCCAGGTCTATTATAATACAGACCAGGTCTATTATAATACAGACCAGGTATATTAAAATACAGGCAATATCTGTTATAATACAAGCCAGGTCTACTATAATACAGGCCAGGTCTATTATAATACAGGTCAGGTCTATTATAATACAGGTCAGGTCTATTATAATACAGACCAGGTATATTAAAATACAGGCCAGATCTACTATAATACAGGCCAGGTCTACTATAATACAGGCCAGGTCTATTATAATACAGGCCAGGTCTATTATAATACAGGTCAGGTCTATTATAATACAGGCCAGGTCTATTATAATACAGGCAAGGTCTTTTGTAATACAGGACTGGTCTATTATAATACAGGCCAGGTCTATTATGTAACAGGGCAGGTCTACCTACAAGATCTATTATAATACAGGTCAGGTCTATTATAATACAGGAAAGGTCTACAGGCCAGGTCTATTATAATACAGGCCAGGTCTATTGTAATACAGACCAGGTCTATTATAATACCGATCAGGTCTATTGTAATACAGACCAGGTCAAATATAATAAAGGCCAGGTCTATTATAGTATAGACCAGGTCTATTATAATACAGGCCAGGTCTACAGGCCATGTCTATTATAATACAGGACTGTCTATTTTAATACAGACCAGGTCTATTATAATACAGACTAGGTCTATTATACTACCAGCCAGGTCTACAGGCCAGGTCTTTTATAATACAGACCAGGTCTATTATAAAACAGACCAGGTCTATTATAATACAGGCCAGGTCTATTATAGCACAGGACAGGTCTACAGGCCAGGGCTATTATAATACAGACCAGGTCTATTATTATACAGACCAGGTATATTATAATACAGGCCATGTCTATTATAATACAGGCCAGGTCTACAGGCCAGTTCTAGTATATTACATGCCAGGTCTAATATAATACAGGCCATGTCTATTATAATACAGGCCAGGTCTATTATAATACAGGCCAGGTCAACAGGCCAGGTCTAGTATAATACAGGCCATGTCTAATATAAAACAGTCCAGGTCTACAGGCCAGGTCTAGTATAATACACACCAGGTCTATTATAATACAGGCCAGGTCTATTATAATACAGGCCTCTCTATTATAATACAGGACAGGTCTACAGGCCAGGTCTATTATAATACAGACCAGGTCTATTATAATACAGACCAGGTCAATTATAATAAAGGCCAGGTCTATTATAATACAGGCCAGGTCTATTTTAATACAGGCCAGGTCAACAGGCCAGGTCTAGTATAATACAGGCCATGTCTATTATAATACAGGCCAGGTCTACAGGCCAGGTCTAGTATAATACACGCCAGGTATATTATAGTACAGGCCATGTCTATTATAATACAGGCTAGGTATATTATAATACAGGCCAGGTATATTATAATACAGACCAGTTCTATTATAATACAAACCAGGTATGTTATAATACAAACCAGGGCTATTAAAATTCAGGCCAGGTCTGTTATAATACAAGCCAGGGCTAATATTTTCCTGGAAAGGTCTATTATAATACAAGCAAGGTCTATTTGAATTCAGGGCAGGTCTATTATAATACATACCAGGTCTACAGACCAGGTCTAGTATAATATACACCAGGTCTTTTATAATACAGGCCAGGTCTATTATAATACAGGTCAGGTCTATTATAATACAGGCCAGGTCTACAGGCCAGGTCTAGTATAATACCGGCATGTATATAATAGTACATACCAGGTCTATTATAATACAGGCCAGGTGTAACATAATACAGGCGAGGTCTATTATAATACAGGCCAGGTCTACAGGCCAGGTCTTTTATAATACAGGCCAGGTCTATTAAAATTCAGGCCAGGTCTATTATAGTAGAGACCAGGTCTATTATAATACAGGCCAGGTCTATTATAATACAGACCAGGTCTATTATAATACAGGCCAGGTCTATTATAATACAGACCAGGTTTATTATAATACAGACCAGGTATATTATAATACAGGTCTATTAAAATACAGGCCAGGTCTACTATAATACAGGCCTGGTCTATTATAATACAGACCAGTCCTATTATAATACAGTCCAGGTCTATTATAGTACAGGGAAGGTCTACCGACCAGGTCTATTATAATACAGGTCAGGTCTATTATAATACAGGACAGGTCTACAGGCCAAGTCTATTATAATACAGGCCAGGTCTATTATAATACAGGCCAGGTCTATTATAATACAGACCAGGTCTATTATAATACAGACCAGGTCAATTATAACAAAGGCCAGGTCTATTATAATACAGGCCAGGTCTATTTTAATACAGGCCATGTCAACAGGCCAGGTCTAGTATAATACAGGCCATGTCTATTATAATACAGGCCAGGTCTACAGGCCAGGTCTAGTATAATACACGCCAGGTCTATTATAGTACAGGCCATGTCTATTATAATACAGGCTAGGTATATTATAATACAGGCCAGGTATATTATAATACAGACCAGTTCTATTATAATACAAACCAGGTATGTTATAATACAAACCAGGGCTATTAAAATTCAGGCCAGGTCTGTTATAATACAAGCCAGGGCTAATATTTTCCTGGAAAGGTCTATTATAATACAAGCAAGGTCTATTTGAATTCAGGGCAGGTCTATTATAATACATACCAGGTCTACAGACCAGGTCTAGTATAATATACACCAGGTCTTTTATAATACAGGCCAGGTCTATTATAATACAGGTCAGGTCTATTATAATACAGGCCAGGTCTACAGGCCAGGTCTAGTATAATACCGGTATGTATATAATAGTACATACCAGGTCTGTTATAATACAGGCCAGGTGTAACATAATACAGGCGAGGTCTATTATAATACAGGCCAGGTTTATTATAATACAGACCAGGTATATTATAATACAGGTCTAATGTAATACAGGCCAGGTCTATTATAATACAGGCTAGGTCTATTATAATACAGGTCAGGTCTATTATAAAAAGGTCAGGTCTATTATAATACAGGCCAGGTCTATTATAATACAGGCCAGGTCTATTATAATACAGGCCAGGTCTGTCATAATACAGGTCAGACCTATTATAATACAGACCAGGTCTAATATAATACAGGCCAGGTCTGTCATAATACAGGCCAGGTCTGTTCTAATACAGGTCAGGTCTATTATAAAACATGCCAGGTCTATTATAATACAGAACAGGTATATTATAATACAGGCAGGTCTATTATAATACAGGTCAGGTCTGTTATACTACAGACCAGTTATATTATAATACAGGTCAGGTCTATTATAATACAGGCCAGGTCTGTTATAATACAGGTCAGGTCTATTATAATACAGACCAGGGAATATTATAATACAGACCAGGTCTCTTATAATACAGTCCAGGTCTATTATAATACAGGCCAGGTCTATTATAATACAGGTCAGGTCTATTATAATACAGGCCAGGTCTACAGGCCAGGTCTAGTATAATACCGGTATGTATATAATAGTACATACCAGGTCTGTTATAATACAGGCCAGGTGTAACATAATACAGGCGAGGTCTATTATAATACAGGCCAGGTTTATTATAATACAGACCAGGTATATTATAATACAGGTCTAATGTAATACAGGCCAGGTCTATTATAATACAGGCCAGGTCTATTATAATACAGGTCAGGTCTATTATAAAAAGGTCAGGTCTATTATAATACAGGCCAGGTCTATTATAATACAGGCCAGGTCTATTATAATACAGGCCAGGTCTGTCATAATACAGGTCAGACCTATTATAATACAGACCAGGTCTAATATAATACAGGCCAGGTCTGTCATAATACAGGCCAGGTCTGTTCTAATACAGGTCAGGTCTATTATAAAACATGCCAGGTCTATTATAATACAGAACAGGTATATTATAATACAGGCAGGTCTATTATAATACAGGTCAGGTCTGTTATACTACAGACCAGTTATATTATAATACAGGTCAGGTCTATTATAATACAGGCCAGGTCTTTTATAATACAGGTCAGGTCTATTATAATACAGACCAGGGAATATTATAATACAGACCAGGTCTCTTATAATACAGTCCAGGTCTATTATAATACAGGCCAGGTCTGTTATAATACAGGTCAGGTCTATTATAATACAGGCCAGGTCTATTATAATACAGGCCAGGTATATTATAATACAGGCCAGGTCTGTTATAATACAGGCCAGGTCTGTTATAAAACAGGTCAGGTCTATTATAATACAGATCAGGTCTATTATAATACAGACCAGGTCTATTATAATACAGGCCAGTTCTATTATAATATAGGCCAGGTCTGTTATAATACAGTTCAGGTCTATTATAATACAGACCAGCTCTATTATAATACAGGCCAGGTCTCTTATAAAACAGGTCAGGTCTATTATATTACAGGCCAGTTATATTATAATACAGGCCAGGTCTGTTATAATACAGGTCAGTTCTATTATAATACAGACCAGGTCTATTATAATACAGGCCAGGTCTGTTATAATACAGGTCAGGTCTATTATAATACAGGCCAGGTCTGTTATAATACAGGTCAGGTCTATTATAATACAGACCAGGTCTATTATAATACAGACCAGTTCTATTATAATACAGGCCAGGTCTATTATAATACAGGCCAGGTCTGTTGTAATACAGGTCAGGTCTATTATAATACAGACCAGGTCTATTATAATACAGGCCAGGTCTATTATAATACAGGCCAGGTCTGTTATAATACAGGTCAGGTCTATTATAATACAGGCCATGTCTGGTATAATACAGGTCAGTCTCTATTTTATTATGACAGACCAGCTAGATCTACTGTCTCTATTTTATTATGACAGACCAGCTAGATCTACTGTCTCTATTATATTATGACAGACCAGCTAGATCTAAAGTATCTATTATATTATGACAGACCAGCTAGATCTACTGTCTCTATTATATTATGAGAGACCAGCTAGATCTACTGTCTCTATTATATTATGACAGACCAGCTAGATATAGTGTCTCTATTATATTATGACAGACCAGCTAGATCTACTGTCTCTATTATATAATGACAGACCAGCTATATCTACAGTATCTATTATATTATGACAGACCAGCTAGATCTAATGTCTCTATTATATTATGACAGACCAGCTAGATCTAGTGTCTCTGTTATATTATGACAGATCAGCTAGATCTATGGCTCTATTATATTATTACAGACCAGCTCGATCTACAGTATCTATTATATTATGACAGACCAGCTAGATCTACTGTATCTATTATATTATGACAGACCAGCTAGATATACTGTCTCTATTATATTATGACAGACCAGCTAGATCTACTGTATCTATTATATTATGACAGACCAGCTAGATCTACTGTCTCTATTATATTATGACAGACCAGCTAGATCTAATGTCTATATTATATTATATCAGACCAGCTAGATCTACAGTATATATTATATTATGACAGGCCAGCTAGATCTACTGTCTCTATTATATTATGACAGACTAGCTAGATCTAATGTCTCTATTACATTATGACAGACCAGCTAGATCTAATGTCTCTATTATATTATGACAGACCAGATAGATCTACAGTATCTATTATATTATGACAGACCAGCTAGATCTACTGTCTCTATTATATAATGACAGACCAGCTAGATCTAATGTCTCTATTATATTATGACAGATCAGCTCGATCTACTCTCTATTATATTATGACAGTTCAGCTAGATATACTGTCTCTATTATATTATGATAGACCAGCTAGATCTACAGTATCTATTATATTATGACAGACCAGCTAGATCTACTGTCTCTATTATATTATGACAGACCAGCTAGATCTACTGTCTCTATTCTATCATGACAGACCAGCTAGATCTAATGTCTCTATTATATTATGACAGACCAGCTAGATCTACTGTCTCTATTATATTATGACAGATCAGCTAGATCTACTGTCTCTATTATATTATGACAGACCAGCTAGATCTACTGTCTCTATTATATAATGACAGACCAGCTAGATCTACTCTCTCTATTATATTATGACAGTTAAGCTAGATATACTGTCTCTATTATATTATGACAGACCAGCTAGATCTAATGTCTCTATTTTATTATGACAGACCAGCTAGATATACTGTCTCTATTATATTATGACAGACCAGCTAGATCTAATGTCTCTATTATATTATGACAGACCAGCTAGATCTACTGTCTCTATTATATTATGACAGACCAGCTATATCTACCGTCTCTATTATATTATGACAGACCAGCTAGATCTAATGTCTCTATTATATTATGACAGACCAGCTAGATCTAGTGTCTCTGTTATATTATGACAGATCAGCTAGATCTATGGCTCTATTATATTATTACAGACCAGCTAGATCTACAGTATCTATTATATTATGACAGACCAGCTAGATCTACTGTATCTATTATATTATGACAGACCAGCTAGATATACTGTCTCTATTATATTATGACAGACCAGCTAGATATACTGTCTCTATTATATTATGACAGACCAGCTATATCTACTGTCTCTATTATATTATGACAGACCATGTAGATATAATGTCTATATTATATTATATCAGACCAGCTAGATCTACAGTCTCTATTATATTATGACAGACCAGCTAGATCTACTGTCTCTATTATATTATGACAGACCAGCTAGATCTAATGTCTCTATTCCATTATGACAGACCAGCTAGATCTAATGTCTCTATTATATTATGACAGACCAGCTAGATATACTGTCTCTATTATATTATGATAGACCAGCTAGATCTACAGTATCTATTATATTATGACAGACCAGCTAGAATTACTGTCTCTATTATATTATGAAAGACCAGCTAGATCTACTGTCTCTATTATATCATGACAGACCAGCTAGATCGAATGTCTCTATTATATTATGACAGACCAGCTAGATCTACTGTCTCTATTATATTATGACAGACCAGCTAGATCTACTGTCTCTATTATATTATGACAGATCAGCTAGATCTACTGTCTCTATTATATTATGACAGACCAGCTAGATCTACTGTCTCTATTATATTATGACAGACCACCTAGATCTACTGTCTCTATTATATTATGACAGACCAGCTAGATCTAATGTCTCTATTATATTATGACAGACCAGCTAGATCTACTGTCTCTATTATATAATGACAGACCAGCTATATCTACCGTCTCTATTATATTATGACAGACCAGCTAGATCGAATGTCTCTATTATATTATGACAGACCAGCTAGATCTAGTGTCTCTGTTATATTATGACAGATCAGCTAGATCTATGGCTCTATTATATTATTACAGACCAGCTCGATCTAC
The DNA here is from genome assembly GCF_045679555.1 of Salvelinus alpinus. NCBI lineage: Eukaryota > Metazoa > Chordata > Actinopteri > Salmoniformes > Salmonidae > Salvelinus > Salvelinus alpinus. Next base: position 3,826,887 of record NC_092095.1, read on the forward strand.
AGTATCTATTATATTATGACAGACCAGCTAGATCTACTGTATCTATTATATTATGACAGACCAGCTAGATATACTGTCTCTATTATATTATGACAGACCAGCTAGATATACTGTCTCTATTATATTATGACAGACCAGCTAGATATACTGTCTCTATTATATATATGACAGACCATGTAGATATAATGTCTATATTATATTATATCAGACCAGCTAGATCTACAGTATATATTATATTATGACAGGCCAGCTAGATCTACTGTCTCTATTATATTATGACAGACCAGCTAGATCTAATGTCTCTATTCCATTATGACAGACCAGCTAGATCTAATGTCTCTATTATATTATGACAGACCAGCTAGATCTACAGTCTCTATTATATTATGACAGACCAGCTAGATCTACTGTCTCTATTATATAATGACAGACCAGCTAGATCTACTGCCTCTATTATACTATGACAGACCAGCTAGATCTAATGTCTCTATTACATTATGACAGACCAGCTAGATCTACAGTATATATTATATTATGACAGAACAGCTAGATCTACTGTCTCTATTATATAATGACAGGCCAGCTAGATCTACTGTCTCTATTATATTATGACAAACCAGCTAGATCTACAGTCTCTATTATATCATGACAGACCAGCTAGATCGAATGTCTCTATTATATTATGACAGACCAGCTAGATCTACTGTCTCTATTATATTATGACAGATCAGCTAGATCTACTGTCTCTATTATATTATGACAGACCAGCTAGATCTACTGTCTCTATTATATTATGACAGACCAGCTAGATCTACTCTCTCTATTATATTATGACAGACCAGCTAGATCTACTGTCTCTATTATATTATGACAGACCAGCTAGATCTAATGTCTCTATTACATTATGACAGACCAGCTAGATCTACTGTCTCTATTATATTATGACAGACCAGCTAGATCTAATGTCTCTATTATATTATGACAGACCAGCTAGATCTAATGTCTCTATTATATTATGACAGACCAGCTAGATCTACCGTCTCTATTATATTATGACAGACCAGCTAGATCTAATGTCTCTATTACATTATGACAGACCAGCTAGATCTAATGTCTCTATTATATTATGACAGACCAGCTAGATCTAATGTCTCTATTACATTATGACAGACCAGCTAGATCTAATGTCTCTATTATATTATGACAGACCAGCTAGATCTAATGTCTCTATTATATTATGACAGACCAGCTAGATCTACTGTCTCTATTATATAATGACAGACCAGCTAGATCTACTGCCTCTATTATACTATGACAGACCAGCTAGATCTAATGTCTCTATTACATTATGACAGACCAGCTAGATCTACAGTATATATTATATTATGACAGACCAGCTAGATCTACTGTCTCTATTATATAATGACAGACCAGCTAGATCTACTGTCTCTATTATATTATGACAGACCAGCTAGATCTACAGTCTCTATTATATCATGACAGACCAGCTAGATCTAATGTCTCTATTATATTATGACAGACCAGCTAGATCTACTGTCTCTATTATATTATGACAGATCAGCTAGATCTAATGTCTCTATTATATTATGACAGACCAGCTAGATCTAATGTCTCTATTATATTATGACAGACCAGCTAGATCTACTCTCTCTATTATATTATGACAGACCAGCTAGATATACTGTCTCTATTATATTATGACAGACCAGCTAGATCTAATGTCTCTATTTTATCATGACAGACCAGCTAGATATACTGTCTCTATTATATTATGACAGACCAGCTAGATCTAATGTCTCTATTATATTATGACAGACCAGCTAGATCTACTGTCTCTATTATATTATGACAGACCAGCTAGATCTACCGTCTCTATTATATTATGACAGACCAGCTAGATCGAATGTCTCTATTATATTATGACAGACCAGCTAGATCGAATGTCTCTATTATATTATGACAGACCAGCTAGATCTAGTGTCTCTGTTATATTATGACAGATCAGCTAGATCTATGGCTCTATTATATTATGACAGACCAGCTAGATCTACAGTCTCTATTATATTATGACAGACCAGCTAGATCTACTGTCTCTATTATATTATGACAGACCAGCTAGATACACTGTCTCTATTATATTATGACAGACCAGCTAGATATACTGTCTCTATTATATTATGACAGACCAGCTAGATCTACTGTCTCTATTATATTATGACAGACCAGTAGATATAATGTCTATATTATATTATGACAGACCAGCTAGATCTACTGTCTCTATTATATTATGACAGACCAGCTAGATCTACTGTCTCTATTATATTATGACAGACCAGCTAGATCTAATGTCTCTATTCCATTATGACAGACCAGCTAGATCTAATGTCTCTATTATATTATGACAGACCAGATAGATCTACAGTATCTATTATATTATGACAGACCAGCTAGATCTAATGTCTCTATTATATTATGACAGACCAGCTAGATCTAATGTCTCTATTATATTATGACAGACCAGCTAGATTTAATGTCTCTATTACATTATGACAGACCAGCTAGATCTACAGTCTCTATTATATTATGACAGACCAGCTAGATCTACTGTCTCTATTATATTATGACAGACCAGCTAGATCTACTGTCTCTATTATATTATGACAAACCAGCTAGATCTACAGTATCTATTATATTATGACAGGCCAGCTAGATCTACTGTCTCTATTACATTATGACAGACCAGCTAGATCTAATGTCTCTATTATATTATGACAGATCAGCTAGATCTACTCTCTATTATATTATGACAGTTCAGCTAGATATACTGTCTCTATTATATTATGATAGACCAGCTAGATCTACAGTATCTATTATATTATGACAGACCAGCTAGAATTACTGTCTCTATTATATTATGAAAGAGCAGGTAGATCTACTGTCTCTATTATTTCATGACAGACCAGCTAGATCTAATGTCTCTATTATATTATGACAGACCAGCTAGATCTACTGTCTCTATTATATTATGACAGATCAGCTAGGTCTACTGTCTCTATTATATTATGACAGACCAGCTAGATCTACTGTCTCTATTATATTATGACAGACCAGCTAGATCTACTCTCTCTATTATATTAAGACAGTTCAGCTAGATATACTGTCTCTATTATATTATGACAGACCAGCTAGATCTAATGTCTCTATTTTATTATGACAGACCAGCTAGATCTACTGTCTCTATTATATTATGACAGGCCAGCTAGATCTACTGTCTCTATTATATTATGACAGACCAGCTAGATCTACTGTCTCTATTATATAATGACAGACCAGCTAGATCTATTGTCTCTATTATATTATGACAAACCAGCTAGATCTACTGTCTCTATTATATTATGACAGACCAGCTAGATCTACTGTCTCTATTATATTATGACAGTTCAGCTAGATATACTGTCTCTATTATATTATGACAGACCAGCTATATCTACTGTCTCTATTATATTATGACAGACCAGCTAGATCGAATGTCTCTATTATATTATGACAGACCAGCTAGATCTAGTGTCTCTGTTATATTATGACAGATCAGCTAGATCTATGGCTCTATTATATTATTACAGACCAACTAGATCTACAGTATCTATTATATTATGACAGACCAGCTAGATCTACTGTATCTATTATATTATGACAGACCAGCTAGATATACTGTCTCTATTATATTATGACAGACCAGCTAGATATACTGTCTCTATTATATTATGACAGACCAGCTAGATATACTGTCTCTATTATATTATAACAGTCTCTATTACATTATGACAGACCAGCTAGATCTAATGTCTCTATTATATTATGACAGACCAGCTAGATCTACTGTCTCTATTATATTATGACAGACCAGCTAGATCTAATGTCTCTATTCCATTATGACAGACCAGCTAGATCTAATGTCTCTATTATATTATGACAGACCAGCTAGATCTAATGTCTCTATTACATTATGACAGACCAGCTAGATCTACTGTCTCTATTACATTATGACAGACCAGCTAGATCTAATGTCTCTATTATATTATGACAGACCAGCTAGATCTAATGTCTCTATTACATTATGACAGACCAGCTAGATCTACAGTATATATTATATTATGACAGAACAGCTAGATCTACTGTCTCTATTATATAATGACAGGCCAGCTAGATCTACTGTCTCTATTATATTATGACAAACCAGCTAGATCTACAGTATCTATTAAATCATGACAGACCAGCTAGATCGAATGTCTCTATTATATTATGACAGACCAGCTAGATCTACTGTCTCTATTATATTATGACATATCAGCTAGATCTACTGTCTCTATTATATTATGACAGACCAGCTAGATCTACTGTCTCTATTATATAATGACAGACCAGCTAGATCTACTCTCTCTATTATATTATGACAGTTCAGCTAGATATACTGTCTCTATTATATTATGACAGACCAGCTAGATCTAATGTCTCTATTTTATTATGACAGACCAGCTAGATATACTGTCTCTATTATATTATGACAGACCAGCTAGATCTAATGTCTCTATTATATTATGACAGACCAGCTAGATCTACTGTCTCTATTATATAATGACAGACCAGCTACAGTGGGGAGAACAAGTATTTGATACACTGCCGATTTTGCAGGTTTTCCTACTTACAAAGCATATAGAGGTCTGTAATTTTTATCATAGGTACACTTCAACTGTGAGAGACGGAATCTAAAACAAAAATCCAGAAAATCACATTGTATGATTTTTAAGTAATTAATTTGCATTTTATTGCATGACATAAGTATTTGATCACCTACCAACCAGTAAGAATTCCGGCTCTCACAGACCTGTTCGTTTTTCTTTAAGAAGCCCTCCTGTTCTCCACTCATTACCTGTATTAACTGCACCTGTTTGAACTCGTTACCTGTATAAAAGACACCTGTCCACACACTCAATCAAACAGACTCCAACCTCTCCACAATGGCCAAGACCAGAGAGCTGTGTAAGGACATCAGGGATCAAATTGTAGACCTGCACAAGGCTGGGATGGGCTACAGGACAATAGGCAAGCAGCTTGGTGAGAAGGCAACAACTGTTGGCGCAATTATTAGAAAATGGAAGAAGTTCAAGATGACGGTCAATCACCCTCGGTCTGGGGCTCCATGCAAGATCTCACCTCGTGGGGCATCAATGATCATGAGGAAGGTGAGGGATCAGCCCAGAACTACACGGCAGGACCTGGTCAATGACCTGAAGAGAGCTGGGACCACAGTCTCAAAGAAAACCAATAGTAACACACTACGCCGTCATGGATTAAAATCCTGCAGTGCACGCAAGGTCCCTCTGCTCAAGCCAGCGCATGTCCAGGACCGTCTGAAGTTTGCCAATGACCATCTGGATTATCCAGAGGAGGAATGGGAGAAGGTCATGTGGTCTGATGAGACAAAAATTTAGTTTTTTGGTCTAAACTCCACTCGCCGTGTTTGGAGGAAGAAGAAGGATGAGTACAACCCCAAGAATACCATCCCAACCGTGAAGCATGGAGGTGGAAACATCATTCTTTGGGGATGCTTTTCTGCAAAGGGGACAGGACGACTGCACCGTATTGAGGGGAGGATGGATGGGGCCATGTATCGCGAGATCTTGGCCAACAACCTCCTTCCCTAAGTAAGAGCATTGAAGATGGGTCATGGCTGGGTCTTCCAGCATGACAACGACCCGAAACACACAGCCAGGGCAACTAAGGAGTGGCTCCGTAAGAAGCATCTCAAGGTCCCGGAGTGGCCTAGCCAGTCTCCAGACCTGAACCCAATAGAAAATCTTTGGAGGGAGCTGAAAGTCCGTATTGCCCAGCGACAGCCCCGAAACCTGAAGGATCTGGAGAAGGTCTGTATGGAGGAGTGGGCCAAAATCCCTGCTGCAGTGTGTACAAACCTGGTCAAGAACTACAGGAAACGTATGATCTCTGTAATTGCAAACAAAGGTTTCTGTACCAAATATTAAGTTCTGCTTTTCTGATGTATCAAATACTTATGTCATGCAATAAAATGCAAATTAATTACTTAAAAATCATACAATGTGATTTTCTGGATTTTTGTTTTAGATTCCGTCTCTCACAGTTGAAGTGTACCTATGATAAAAATTACAGACCTCTACATGCTTTGTAAGTAGGAAAACCTGCAAAATCGGCAGTGTATCAAATACTTGTTCTCCCCACTGTATATCTACCGTCTCTATTATATTATGACAGACCAGCTAGATCTACTGTCTCTATTATATTATGACAGTTCAGCTAGATATACTGTCTCTATTATATTATGACAGACCAGCTATATCTACTGTCTCTATTATATTATGACAGACCAGCTAGATCGAATGTCTCTATTATATTATGACAGACCAGCTAGATCTAGTGTCTCTGTTATATTATGACAGATCAGCTAGATCTATGGCTCTATTATATTATTACAGACCAACTAGATCTACAGTATCTATTATATTATGACAGACCAGCTAGATCTACTGTATCTATTATATTATGACAGACCAGCTAGATATACTGTCTCTATTATATTATGACAGACCAGCTAGATATACTGTCTCTATTATATTATGACAGACCAGCTAGATATACTGTCTCTATTATATTATGACAGACCATGTAGATATAATGTCTCTATTATATTATGACAGACCAGCTAGATCTAATGTCTCTATTATATTATGACAGACCAGCTAGATCTAATGTCTCTATTATATTATGACAGACCAGCTAGATCTAATGTCTCTATTCCATTATGACAGACCAGCTAGATCTAATGTCTCTATTACATTATGACAGACCAGCTAGATCTACTGTCTCTATTATATTATGACAGACCAGCTAGATCTACTGTTTCTATTATATTATGACAGACCAGCTAGATCTACTGTCTCTATTATATTATGACAGACCAGCTAGATCTAATGTCTCTATTATATTATGACAGACCAGCTAGATCTAATGTCTCTATTACATTATGACAGACCAGCTAGATCTAATGTCTCTATTATATAATGACAGGCCAGCTAGATCTACTGTCTCTATTATATTATGACAAACCAGCTAGATCTACAGTATCTATTAAATCATGACAGACCAGCTAGATCGAATGTCTCTATTATATTATGACAGACCAGCTAGATCTACTGTCTCTATTATATTATGACATATCAGCTAGATCTACTGTCTCTATTATATTATGACAGACCAGCTAGATCTACTGTCTCTATTATATTATGACAGACCAGCTAGATCTACTCTCTCTATTATATTATGACAGTTCAGCTAGATATACTGTCTCTATTATATTATGACAGACCAGCTAGATCTAATGTCTCTATTTTATTATGACAGACCAGCTAGATATACTGTCTCTATTATATTATGACAGACCAGCTAGATCTAATGTCTCTATTATATTATGACAGACCAGCTAGATCTACTGTCTCTATTATATTATGACAGACCAGCTATATCTACCGTCTCTATTATATTATGACAGACCAGCTAGATCTAATGTCTCTATTATATTATGACAGACCAGCTAGATCTAGTGTCTCTGTTATATTATGACAGATCAGCTAGATCTATGGCTCTATTATATTATTACAGACCAGCTCGATCTACAGTATCTATTATATTATGACAGACCAGCTAGATCTACTGTATCTATTATATTATGACAGACCAGCTAGATCTACTGTCTCTATTATATTATGACAGGCCAGCTAGATATACTGTCTCTATTATATTATGACAGACCAGCTAGATTTACTGTCTCTATTATATTATGACAGACCAGCTAGATATAATGTCTATATATTATATTATATCAGACCAGCTAGATCTACTGTCTCTATTATATTATGACAGACCAGCTAGATCTACTGTCTCTATTATATTATGACAGACCAGCTAGATCTAATGTCTCTATTCCATTATGACAGACCAGCTAGATCTACTGTCTCTATTATATAATGACAGACCAGCTAGATCTACTGCCTCTATTATATTATGACAGACCAGCTAGATCTAATGTCTCTATTACATTATGACAGACCAGCTAGATCTACAGTATATATTATATTATGACAGGCCAGCTAGATCTACTGTCTCTATTATATAATGACAGACCAGCTAGATCTACTGTCTCTATTATATTATGACAAACCAGCTAGATCTACAGTATCTATTATATTATGACAGGCCAGCTAGATCTACTGTCTCTATTACATTATGACAGACCAGCTAGATCTAATGTCTCTATTATATTATGACAGATCAGCTAGATCTACTCTCTATTATAGTATGACAGTTCAGCTAGATATACTGTCTCTATTATATTATGATAGACCAGCTAGATCTACAGTATCTATTATATTATGACAGACCAGCTAGAATTACTGTCTCTATTATATTATGAAAGACCAGCTAGATCTACTGTCTCTATTATATCATGACAGACCAGCTAGATCTAATGTCTCTATTATATTATGACAGACCAGCTAGATCTACTGTCTCTATTATATTATGACAGACCAGCTAGGTCTACTGTCTCTATTATATTATGACAGACCAGCTAGATCTAATGTCTCTATTATATAATGACAGACCAGCTAGATCTACTGTCTCTATTATATTATGACAGTTCATCTAGATATACTGTCTCTATTATATTATGACAGACCAGCTAGATCTAATGTCTCTATTATATTATGACAGACCAGCTAGATCTACTGTCTCTATTATATTATGACAGACCAGCTAGATCTACTGTCTCTATTATATTATGACAGACCCGCTAGATCTACTGTCTCTATTATATTATGACAGACCAGCTAGATCTACTATCTCTATTATATTATGACAGACCAGCTAGATCTACTGCCTCTATTATATAATGACAGACCAGCTAGATCTAATGTCTCTATTATATTATGACAGACCAGCTAGATCTACTGTCTCTATTATATTATGACAGACCAGCTAGATCTAATGTCTCTATTATATTATGACAGACCAGCTAGATCTACTGTCTCTATTATATCATGACAGACCAGCTAGATCTACTGTCTCTATTATATTATGACAGACCAGCTAGATCTAATGTCTCTATTATATTATGACAGACCAGCTAGATCTACTGTCTCTATTATATTATGACAGACCAGCTAGATCTATTGTCTCTATTATATTATGACAAACCAGCTAGATCTACTGTCTCTATTATATTATGACAGACCAGCTAGATCTACTGTCTCTATTATATTATGACAGACCAGCTAGATCTACTGTCTCTATTATATTATGACAGACCAGCTAGATCTACTGTCTCTATTATATTATGACAGACCAGCTAGATCTAGTGTCTCTATTATATTATGACAGACCAGCTAGATCTAATGTCTCTATTATATTATGACAGACCAGCTAGATCTAATGTCTCTATTATATTATGACAGACCAGCTAGATCTACTGTATCTATTATATTATGACAGACCAGCTAGATCTAATGTCTCTATTACATTATGACAGACCAGCTAGATCTAATGTCTCTATTACATTATGACAGACCAGCTAGATCTAATGTCTCTATTATATTATGACAGACCAGCTAGATCTACTGTCTCTATTATATTATGACAGACCAGCTAGATCTAATGTCTCTATTATATTATGACAGACCAGCTAGATCTAATGTCTCTATTATATTATGACAGACCAGCTAGATCTAATGTCTCTATTATATTATGACAGACCAGCTAGATCTAATGTCTCTATTACATTTTGACAGACCAGCTAGATCTAATGTCTCTATTATATTATGACAGACCAGCTAGATATACTGTCTCTATTATATTATGACAGACCAGCTAGATATACTGTCTCTATTATATTATGACAGACCAGCTAGATCTAATGTCTCTATTATATTATGACAGACCAGCTAGATCTAATGTCTCTATTATATTATGACAGACCAGCTAGATCTAATGTCTCTATTATATTATGACAGACCAGCTAGATCTAATGTCTCTATTATATTATGACAGACCAGCTAGATCTACTGTCTCTATTATATTATGACAGACCAGCTAGATATACTGTCTCTATTATATTATGACAGACCAGCTAGATCTACTGTCTCTATTATATTATGACAGACCAGCTAGATCTAATGTCTCTATTATATAATGATCAGACCAGCTAGATCTACATGTCTCTATTATATTATGACAGACCAGCTAGATCTAATGTCTCTATTATATTATGACAGACCAGCTAGATCTAATGTCTCTATTACATTATGACAGACCAGCTAGATCTAATGTCTCTATTATATTATGACAGACCAGCTAGATCTAATGTCTCTATTATATTATGACAGACCAGCTAGATCTACTGTCTCTATTATATAATGACAGACCAGCTAGATCTAATGTCTCTATTATATTATGACAGACCAGCTAGATCTAATGTCTCTATTACATTATGACAGACCAGCTAGATCTAATGTCTCTATTACATTATGACAGACCAGCTAGATCTACTGTCTCTATTATATTATGACAGACCAGCTAGATCTAATGTCTCTATTATATTATGACAGACCAGCTAGATCTAATGTCTCTATTACATCATGACAGACCAGCTAGATCTAATGTCTCTATTATATTATGACAGACCAGCTAGATCTAATGTCTCTATTATATTATGACAGACCAGCTAGATCTAATGTCTCTATTACATTATGACAGACCAGCTAGATCTACTGTCTCTATTATATAATGACAGACCAGCTAGATCTACTGTCTCTATTATATTATGACAGACCAGCTAGATCTACTGTCTCTATTATATTATGACAGACCAGCTAGATCTAATGTCTCTATTATATTATGACAGACCAGCTAGATCTACTGTCTCTATTATATTATGACAGACCAGCTAGATCTAATGTCTCTATTATATTATGACAGACCAGCTAGATCTACTGTCTCTATTATATAATGACAGACCAGCTAGATCTACTGTCTCTATTATATTATGACAGACCAGCTAGATCTAATGTCTCTATTATATTATGACAGACCAGCTAGATCTAATGTCTCTATTATATTATGACAGACCAGCTAGATCTAATGTCTCTATTATATTATGACAGACCAGCTAGATCTAATGTCTCTATTATATTATGACAGACCAGCTAGATCTACTGTATCTATTACATTATGACAGACCAGCTAGATCTACTGTCTCTATTATATTATGACAGACCAGCTAGATCTACTGTCTCTATTATATTATGACAGACCAGCTAGATCTAATGTCTCTATTATATTATGACAGACCAGCTAGATATAATGTCTCTATTATATTATGACAGACCAGCTAGATCTAATGTCTCTATTATATTATGACAGACCAGCTAGATCTAATGTCTCTATTATATTATGACAGACCAGCTAGATCTAATGTCTCTATTATATTATGACAGACCAGCTAGATCTAATGTCTCTATTATATTATGACAGACCAGATAGATCTACTGTCTCTATTATATTATGACAGACCAGCTAGATCTACTGTCTCTATTATATTATGACAGACCAGCTAGATCTACTGTCTCTATTATATTATGACAGACCAGCTAGATCTAATGTCTCTATTACATTATGACAGACCAGCTAGATCTACATGTCTCTATTATATTATGACAGACCAGCTAGATCTACTGTCTCTATTATATTATGACAGACCAGCTAGATCTACTGTCTCTATTATATTATGACAGACCAGCTAGATCTAATGTCTCTATTATATTATGACAGACCAGCTAGATCTACTGTCTCTATTACATTATGACAGACCAGCTAGATCTAATGTCTCTATTATATTATGACAGACCAGCTAGATCTACTGTCTCTATTATATTATGACAGACCAGCTAGATATACTGTCTCTATTATATTATGACAGACCAGCTAGATCTAATGTCTCTATTATATTATGACAGACCAGCTAGATCTACTGTCTCTATTATATTATGACAGACCAGCTAGATCTACTGTCTCTATTATATTATGACAGACCAGCTAGATCTAATGTCTCTATTATATTATGACAGACCAGCTAGATCTACTGTCTCTATTATATTATGACAGATCAGCTAGATCTACTGTCTCTATTATATTATGACAGACCAGCTAGATCTAATGTCTCTATTATATTATGACAGACCAGCTAGATCTAATGTCTCTATTATATTATGACAGATCAGCTAGATCTAATGTCTCTATTATATTATGACAGACCAGCTAGATCTAATGTCTCTATTATATTATGACAGACCAGCTAGATCTAATGTCTCTATTATATTATGACAGACCAGCTAGATCTACTGTCTCTATTATATTTTGACAGACCAGCTAGATCTACTGTCTCTATTATATTATGACAGACCAGCTAGATCTACTGTCTCTATTATATTATGACAGACCAGCTAGATCTACTGTCTCTATTATATTATGACAGACCAGCTAGATCTAATGTCTCTATTATATTATGACAGACCAGCTAGATCTACTGTCTCTATTATATTATGACAGACCAGCTAGATCTAATGTCTCTATTATATTATGACAGACCAGCTAGATCTACTGTCTCTATTATATTATGACAGACCAGCTAGATCTACTGTCTCTATTATATTATGACAGACCAGCTAGATCTAATGTCTCTATTATATTATGACAGACCAGCTAGATCTACTGTCTCTATTATATTATGACAGACCAGCTAGATCTATTGTCTCTATTATATTATGACAGACCAGCTAGATCTAATGTCTCTATTATATTATGACAGACCAGCTAGATCTAATGTCTCTATTATATTATGACAGACCAGCTAGATATACTGTCTCTATTATATTATGACAGACCAGCTAGATCTACTGTCTCTATTATATTATGACAGACCAGCTAGATCTAATGTCTCTATTATATTATGACAGACCAGCTAGATCTAATGTCTCTATTATATTATGACAGACCAGCTAGATCTAATGTCTCTATTATATTATGACAGACCAGCTAGATCTACATGTCTCTATTATATTATGACAGACCAGCTAGATCTAATGTCTCTATTATATTATGACAGACCAGCTAGATCTAATGTCTCTATTATATTATGACAGACCAGCTAGATCTAATGTCTCTATTATATTATGACAGACCAGCTAGATCTACTGTCTCTATTATATTATGACAGACCAGCTAGATCTAATGTCTCTATTATATTATGACAGACCAGCTAGATCTAATGTCTCTATTATATTATGACAGACCATCTAGATCTAATGTCTCTATTACATTATGACAGACAAGCTAGATCTAATGTCTCTATTATATTATGACAGACCAGATAGATCTACAGTATCTATTATATTATGACAGGCCAGCTAGATCTACTGTCTCTATTACATTTTGACAGACCAGCTAGATCTACTGTCTCTATTATATTATGACAGACCAGCTAGATCTACTATCTCTATTATATTATGACAGACCAGCTAGATCTACTGTCTCTATTATATTATGACAGACCAGCTAGATATACTGTCTCTATTATATAATGACAGACCAGCTAGATCTACTGCCTCTATTATATTATGACAGACCAGCTAGATCTACAGTCTCTATTATATTATGACAGACCAGCTAGATCTACTGTCTCTATTATATTATGAAAGACCAGCTAGATCTACTGTCTCTATTATATCATGACAGACCAGCTAGATCTACTGTCTCTATTATATAATGACAGACCCGCTAGATCTACTCTATCTATTATATTATGACAGTTCAGCTAGATATACTGTCTCTATTATATTATGACAGACCAGCTAGATCTACTGTCTCTATTGTATTATGACAGACCAGCTAGATCTACTGCCTCTATTATATTATGATAGACCAGCTAGATCTACAGTCTCTATTATATTATGACAGACCAGCTAGATCTACTGTCTCTATTATATCATGACAGACCAGCTAGATCTACTGTCTCTATTATATTATGACAGACCAGCTAGATCTAATGTCTCTATTATATTATGACAGACCAGCTAGATCTACAGTATCTATTATATTATGACAGGCCAGCTAGATCTACTGTCTCTATTTTATTATGACAGACCAGCTAGATATACTGTCTCTATTATATTATGACAGACCAGCTAGATCTAATGTCTCTATTATATTATGACAGACCAGCTAGATCTACTGTCTCTGTTATATTATGACAGACCAGCTAGATCTACTGTCTCTATTATATTATGACAGACCAGCTAGATCTACTGTATCTATTATATTATGACAGACCAGCTAGATCTACTGTCTCTATTATATTATGACAGACCAGCTAGATCTACTGTCTCTATTATATTATGACAGACCAGCTAGATCTACTGTCTCTATTATATTATGACAGACCATCTAGATCTAATGTCTCTATTATATTATGACAGACCAGCTAGATCTAATGTCTCTATTATATTATGACAGACCAGCTAGATCTACTGTCTCTATTATATTATGACAGACCAGCTACATCTAATGTCTCTATTATATTATGACAGACCAGCTAGATCTAATGTCTCTATTATATTATGACAGACCAGCTAGATCTACAGTATCTATTATATTATGACAGGCCAGCTAGATCTACTGTCTCTATTATATTATGACAGACCAGCTAGATCTAATGTCTCTATTACATTATGACAGACCAGCTAGATCTAATGTCTCTATTATATTATGACAGACCAGCTAGATCTACTGTCTCTATTATATTATGATAGACCAGCTAGATCTACTGTCTCTATTATATTATGACAGACCAGCTAGATCTAATGTCTCTATTATATTATGACAGACCAGCTAGATCTAATGTCTCTATTATATCATGACAGACCAGCTAGATCGAATGTCTCTATTATATAATGACAGACCAGCTAGATCTAATGTCTCTATTATATTATGACAGACCAGCTAGATCTAATGTCTCTATTATATTATGACAGACCAGCTAGATCTAATGTCTCTATTATATTATGACAGACCAGCTAGATCTAATGTCTCTATTATATTATGACAGACCAGCTAGATCTACTGTCTCTATTATATCATGACAGACCAGCTAGATATACTGTCTCTATTATATTATGACAGACCAGCTAGATCTAATGTCTCTATTATATTATGACAGACCAGCTAGATCTACTGTCTCTATTATATAATGACAGCCCAGCTAGATCTATTGTCTCTATTATATCATGACAAACCAGCTAGATCTACTGTCTCTATTATATTATGACAGACCAGCTAGATCTACTGTCTCTATTATATCATGACAGACCAGCTAGATCTACTGTCTCTATTATATTATGACAGACCAGCTAGATCTAATGTCTCTATTATATTATGACAGACCAGCTAGATCTACTGTCTCTATTATATAATGACAGCCCAGCTAGATCTATTGTCTCTATTATATTATGACAAACCAGCTAGATCTACTGTCTCTATTATATTATGACAGACCAGCTAGATCTACTGCCATTATTATATTATGACAGACCAGCTAGATCTACTGTCTCTATTATATTATGACAGACCAGCTTGATCTAATGTCTCTATTATATTATGACAGACCAGCTAGATCTAATGTCTCTATTATATTATGACAGACCAGCTAGATCTAATGTCTCTATTATATTATGACAGACCAGCTAGATCTAATGTCTCTATTATATTATGACAGACCAGCTAGATCTACTGTCTCTATTATATTATGACAGACCAGCTAGATATACGGTCTCTATTATATTATGACAGACCAGCTAGATCTACAGTATCTGTTATATTATGACAGGCCAGCTAGATCTACTGTCTCTATTATATTATGACAGACCAGCTAGATCTAATTTCTCTATTACATTATGACAGACCAGCTAGATCTAATGTCTCTATTATATTATGACAGACCAGCTAGATATACTGTCTCTGTTATATAATGACAGACCAGCTAGATCTACTGCCTCTATTATATTATGACAGACCAGCTAGATCTACTGTCTCTATTATATTATGACAGACCAGCTAGATCTAATGTCTCTATTATATTATGACAGACCAGCTAGATCTAATGTCTCTATTATATTATGACAGACCAGCTAGATCGAATGTCTCTATTATATAATGACAGACCAGCTAGATCTACTCTCTCTATTATATTATGACAGACCAGCTAGATCTACTGTCTCTATTATATTATGACAGACCAGCTAGATCTACAGTCTCTATTATATTATGACAGACCAGCTAGATCTAATGTCTCTATTATATTATGACAGACCAGCTAGATCTACTGTCTCTATTATATCATGACAGACCAGCTAGATCTACTGTCTCTATTATATTATGACAGACCAGCTAGATCTAATGTCTCTATTATATTATGACAGACC
The DNA here is from genome assembly GCF_045679555.1 of Salvelinus alpinus. Classification (NCBI taxonomy): domain Eukaryota; kingdom Metazoa; phylum Chordata; class Actinopteri; order Salmoniformes; family Salmonidae; genus Salvelinus; species Salvelinus alpinus. Next base: position 3,843,524 of record NC_092095.1, read on the forward strand.
AGCTAGATCTACTGTCTCTATTATATAATGACAGCCCAGCTAGATATACTGTCTCTATTATATTATGACAGACCAGCTAGATCTACTGTCTCTATTATATTATGACAGACCAGCTAGATCTACTGTCTCTATTATATTATGACAGACCATCTAGATCTAATGTCTCTATTATATTATGACAGACCAGCTAGATCTACAGTATATATTATATTATGACAGGCCAGCTAGATCTACTGTCTCTATTATATTATGACAGACCAGCTACATCTAATGTCTCTATTACATTATGACAGACCAGCTAGATATAATGTCTCTATTATATAATGACAGACCAGCTAGATCTACTGCCATTATTATATTATGACAGACCAGCTAGATATACTGTCTCTATTATATTATGACAGACCAGCTTGATCTAATGTCTCTATTTTATAATGACAGACCAGCTAGATCTACAGTATCTATTATATTACGACAATCCAGCTAGATCTACATTATCTATTATATTATGACAGACCAGCTAGATCTACTGTCTCTATTATATTATGACAGACCAGCTAGATCTACTGTCTCTATTATATTATGACAGACCAGCTAGATATACGGTCTCTATTATATTTTGACAGACCAGATAGATCTACAGTATATGTTATATTATGACAGGCCAGCTAGATCTACTTACTCTATTATATTATGACAGACCAGCTAGATCTAATTTCTCTATTAATTATGACAGACCAGCTAGATCTAATGTCTCTATTACATTATGACAGACCAGCTAGATCTAATGTCTCTATTATATTATGACAGACCAGCTAGATATAATGTCTCTATTATATAATGACAGACCAGCTAGATCTACTGCATCTATTATATTATGACAGACCAGCTAGATATACTGTCTCTATTATATTATGACAGACCAGCTTGATCTAATGTCTCTATTTTATAATGACAGACCAGCTAGATCTACAGTATCTATTATATTACGACAATCCAGCTAGATCTACATTATCTATTATATTATGACAGACCAGCTAGATCTACTGTCTCTATTATATTATGACAGACCAGCTAGATCTACAGTATCTATTATATTATGACAGACCAGCTAGATATACGGTCTCTATTATATTTTGACAGACCAGATAGATCTACAGTATATGTTATATTATGACAGGCCAGCTAGATCTACTTACTCTATTATATTATGACAGACCAGCTAGATCTAATTTCTCTATTAATTATGACAGACCAGCTAGATCTAATGTCTCTATTATATTATGACAGACCAGCTAGATATACTGTCTCTGTTATATAATGACAGACCAGCTAGATCTACTGCCTCTATTATATTATGACAGACCAGCTAGATCTACTGCCTCTATTATATTATGATAGACCAGCTAGATCTACAGTATCTATTATATTATGACAGACCAGCTAGAATTACTGTCTCTATTATATTATGAAAGACCAGCTAGATCTACTGTCTCTATTATATTATGACAGACCAGCTAGATCGAATGTCTCTATTATATAATGACAGACCAGCTAGATCTACTGTCTCTATTATATTATGACAGACCAGCTAGATCTACTGTCTCTATTATATTATGACAGACCAGCTAGATCTACTGTCTCTATTTTATTATGACAGACCAGCTAGATCTACAGTATCTATTATATTATGACAGACCAGCTAGATATACGGTCTCTATTATATTTTGACAGACCAGATAGATCTACAGTATATGTTATATTATGACAGGCCAGCTAGATCTACTTACTCTATTATATTATGACAGACCAGCTACATCTAATGTCTCTATTACATTATGACAGACCAGCTAGATATAATGTCTCTATTATATAATGACAGACCAGCTAGATCTACTGCCATTATTATATTATGACAGACCAGCTAGATATACTGTCTCTATTATATTATGACAGACCAGCTTGATCTAATGTCTCTATTTTATAATGACAGACCAGCTAGATCTACAGTATCTATTATATTACGACAATCCAGCTAGATCTACATTATCTATTATATTATGACAGACCAGCTAGATCTACTGTCTCTATTATATTATGACAGACCAGCTAGATCTACAGTATCTATTATATTATGACAGACCAGCTAGATATACGGTCTCTATTATATTTTGACAGACCAGATAGATCTACAGTATATGTTATATTATGACAGGCCAGCTAGATCTACTTACTCTATTATATTATGACAGACCAGCTAGATCTAATTTCTCTATTAATTATGACAGACCAGCTAGATCTAATGTCTCTATTATATTATGACAGACCAGCTAGATATACTGTCTCTGTTATATAATGACAGACCAGCTAGATCTACTGTCTCTATTATATTATGACAGACCAGCTAGATCTACTGCCTCTATTATATTATGATAGACCAGCTAGATCTACAGTATCTATTATATTATGACAGACCAGCTAGAATTACTGTCTCTATTATATTATGAAAGACCAGCTAGATCTACTGTCTCTATTATATTATGACAGACCAGCTAGATCGAATGTCTCTATTATATAATGACAGACCAGCTAGATCTACTCTCTCTATTATATTATGACAGACCAGCTAGATCTACTGTCTCTATTTTATTATGACAGACCAGCTAGATCTACTGTCTCTATTTTATTATGACAGACCAGCTAGATCTACAGTATCTATTATATTATGACAGACCAGCTAGATCTACTATCTCTATTATATTATGACAGACCAGCTAGATCTACTGTCTCTATTATATCATGACAGACCAGCTAGATATACTGTCTCTATTATATTATGACAGACCAGCTAGATCTAATGTCTCTATTATATTATGACAGACCAGCTAGATCTACTGTCTCTATTATATAATGACAGCCCAGCTAGATCTATTGTCTCTATTATATTATGACAAACCAGCTAGATCTACTGTCTCTATTATATTATGACAGACCAGCTAGATCTACTGTCTCTATTATATTATGACAGTTCAGCTAGATATACTGTCTCTATTATATTATGACAGACCAGCTATATCTACCATCTCTATTATATTATGACAGACCAGCTAGATCTAGTGTCTCTGTTATATTATGACAGATCAGCTAGATCTATGGCTCTATTATATTATTACAGACCAGCTAGATCTACAGTATCTATTATATTATGACAGACCAGCTAGATCTACAGTATCTATTATATTATGACAGACCAGCTAGATATACGGTCTCTATTATATTTTGACAGACCAGATAGATCTACAGTATATGTTATATTATGACAGGCCAGCTAGATCTACTGTCTCTATTATATTATGACAGACCAGCTAGATCTAATTTCTCTATTACATTATGACAGACCAGCTATATCTAATGTCTCTATTATATTATGACAGACCAGCTAGATATACTGTCTCTGTTATATAATGACAGACCAGCTAGATCTACTGCCTCTATTATATTATGACAGACCAGCTAGATCTACTGCCTCTATTATATTATGATAGACCAGCTAGATCTACAGTATCTATTATATTATGACAGACCAGCTAGAATTACTGTCTCTATTACATTAAGAAAGACCAGCTAGATCTACTGTCTCTATTATATCATGACAGACCAGCTAGATCGAATGTCTCTATTATATTATGACAGACCAGCTAGATCTACTGTCTCTATTATATTATGACAGATCAGCTAGATCTACTGTCTCTATTATATTATGACAGACCAGCTAGATCTACTGTCTCTATTATATTATGACAGACCAGCTAGATCTACTCTCTCTATTATATTATGACAGACCAGCTAGATCTACTGTCTCTATTTTATTATGACAGACCAGCTAGATCTACTGTCTCTATTTTATTATGACAGACCAGCTAGATCTACAGTATCTATTATATTATGACAGACCAGCTAGATCTACAGTATATGTTATATTATGACAGACCAGCTAGATCTAATGTCTCTATTATATTATGACAGACCAGCTAGATCTAATTTCTCTATTACATTATGACAGACCAGCTAGATCTAATGTCTCTATTATATTATGACAGACCAGCTAGATCTACTGTCTCTATTATATAATGACAGACCAGCTAGATCTACTGCCTCTATTATATTATGACAGACCAGCTAGATCTACTGTCTCTATTATATTATGACAGACCAGCTAGATCTACTGTCTCTATTATATTATGACAGACCAGCTAGATCTACTGTCTCTATTATATTATGACAGACCAGCTAGATCTACTGTCTCTATTATATTATGACAGACCAGCTAGATCTAATGTCTCTATTATATTATGACAGACCAGCTAGATCTAATGTCTCTATTATATTATGACAGACCAGCTAGATCTAATGTCTCTATTATATTATGACAGACCAGCTAGATCTAATGTCTCTATTATATTATGACAGACCAGCTAGATCTAATGTCTCTATTACATTATGACAGACCAGCTAGATATAATGTCTCTATTATATAATGACAGACCAGCTAGATCTAATTATATTATGACAGACCAGCTAGATCTACTGTCTCTATTATATTATGACAGACCAGCTTGATCTAATGTCTCTATTTTATAATGACAGACCAGCTAGATCTACAGTATCTATTATATTATGACAGGCCAGCTAGATCTACTGTCTCTATTATATTATGACAGACCAGCTAGATCTACTGTCTCTATTATATTATGACAGACCAGCTAGATCTACTGTCTCTATTATATTATGACAGACCAGCTAGATATACGGTCTCTATTATATTATGACAGACCAGATAGATCTACAGTATATGTTATATTATGACAGGCCAGCTAGATCTACTATCTCTATTATATTATGACAGACCAGCTAGATCTAATGTCTCTATTACATTATGACAGACCAGCTAGATCTAATGTCTCTATTACATTATGACAGACCAGCTAGATCTACATGTCTCTATTATATTATGACAGACCAGCTAGATCTACTGTCTCTATTATATTATGACAGACCAGCTAGATCTAATGTCTCTATTACATTATGACAGACCAGCTAGATCTAATGTCTCTATTATATTATGACAGACCAGCTAGATCTAATGTCTCTATTATATTATGACAGACCAGCTAGATCTAATGTCTCTATTATATTATGACAGACCAGCTAGATCTAATGTCTCTATTACATTATGACAGACCAGCTAGATCTAATGTCTCTATTATATTATGACAGACCAGCTAGATCTAATGTCTCTATTATATTATGACAGACCAGCTAGATCTAATGTCTCTATTATATTATGACAGACCAGCTAGATCTAATGTCTCTATTATATTATGACAGACCAGCTAGATCTAATGTCTCTATTATATTATGACAGACCAGCTAGATCTAATGTCTCTATTACATTATGACAGACCAGCTAGATCTAATGTCTCTATTATATTATGACAGACCAGCTAGATCTAATGTCTCTATTACATTATGACAGACCAGCTAGATCTAATGTCTCTATTATATTATGACAGACCAGCTAGATCTAATGTCTCTATTATATTATGACAGACCAGCTAGATCTAATGTCTCTATTACATTATGACAGACCAGCTAGATCTAATGTCTCTATTATATTATGACAGACCAGCTAGATCTAATGTCTCTATTATATAATGACAGACCAGCTAGATCTAATGTCTCTATTACATTATGACAGACCAGCTAGATCTAATGTCTCTATTATATAATGACAGACCAGCTAGATCTAATGTCTCTATTACATTATGACAGACCAGCTAGATCTAATGTCTCTATTATATAATGACAGACCAGCTAGATCTAATGTCTCTATTACATTATGACAGACCAGCTAGATCTAATGTCTCTATTATATAATGACAGCCCAGCTAGATCTAATGTCTCTATTATATTATGACAGACCAGCTAGATCTAATGTCTCTATTATATTATGACAGACCAGCTAGATCTACTGTCTCTATTATATTATGACAGACCAGCTAGATATACTGTCTCTATTATATTATGACAGACCAGCTAGATCTACCATCTCTATTATATTATGACAGACCAGCTAGATCTACTGTCTCTATTATATTATGACAGATCAGCTAGATCTACTGTCTCTATTATATTATTACAGACCAGCTAGATCTACTGTCTCTATTATATTATGACAGACCAGCTAGATCTACTGTCTCTATTATATTATGACAGACCAGCTAGATATACGGTCTCTATTATATTATGACAGACCAGCTAGATCTACAGTATCTATTATATTATGACAGACCAGCTAGATCTAATGTCTCTATTATATTATGACAGACCAGCTAGATCTAATTTCTCTATTACATTATGACAGACCAGCTAGATCTAATGTCTCTATTATATTATGACAGACCAGCTAGATCTAATGTCTCTATTATATTATGACAGACCAGCTAGATCTAATGTCTCTATTATATTATGACAGACCAGCTAGATCTACTGTCTCTATTATATTATGACAGACCAGCTAGATCTACTGTCTCTATTATATTATGACAGACCAGCTAGATCTACTGTCTCTATTATATTATGACAGACCAGCTAGATCTACTGTCTCTATTATATCATGACAGACCAGCTAGATCGAATGTCTCTATTATATTATGACAGACCAGCTAGATCTACTGTCTCTATTATATTATGACAGATCAGCTAGATCTACTGTCTCTATTATATTATGACAGACCAGCTAGATCTAATGTCTCTATTATATTATGACAGACCAGCTAGATCTACTGTCTCTATTATATTATGACAGACCAGCTAGATCTACTGTCTCTATTTTATTATGACAGACCAGCTAGATCTACTGTCTCTATTTTATTATGACAGACCAGCTAGATCTACAGTATCTATTATATTATGACAGACCAGCTAGATCTACAGTATATGTTATATTATGACAGGCCAGCTAGATCTACTGTCTCTATTATATTATGACAGACCAGCTAGATCTAATTTCTCTATTACATTATGACAGACCAGCTATATCTAATGTCTCTATTATATTATGACAGACCAGCTAGATATACTGTCTCTGTTATATAATGACAGACCAGCTAGATCTACTGCCTCTATTATATTATGACAGACCAGCTAGATCTACTGCCTCTATTATATTATGATAGACCAGCTAGATCTACAGTATCTATTATATTATGACAGACCAGCTAGAATTACTGTCTCTATTATATTAAGAAAGACCAGCTAGATCTACTGTCTCTATTATATCATGACAGACCAGCTAGATCGAATGTCTCTATTATATTATGACAGACCAGCTAGATCTATTGTCTCTATTATATTATGACAGATCAGCTAGATCTACTGTCTCTATTATATTATGACAGACCAGCTAGATCTACTGTCTCTATTATATTATGACAGACCAGCTAGATCTACTGTCTCTATTATATTATGACAGACCAGCTAGATCTACTGTCTCTATTATATTATGACAGACCAGCTAGATCTACTGTCTCTATTTTATTATGACAGACCAGCTAGATCTACAGTCTCTATTATATTATGACAGACCAGCTAGATCTACTGTCTCTATTATATTATGACAGACCAGCTAGATCTACTGTCTCTATTATATTATGACAGACCAGCTAGATATACTGTCTCTATTATATTATGACATACCAGCTAGATCTAATGTCTCTATTATATTATGACAGACCAGCTAGATCTACTGTCTCTATTATATAATGACAGCCCAGCTAGATCTATTGTCTCTATTATATTATGACAAACCAGCTAGATCTACTGTCTCTATTATATTATGACAGACCAGCTAGAATTACTGTCTCTATTATATTATGAAAGACCAGCTAGATCTACTGTCTCTATTATATTATGACAGACCAGCTAGATCGAATGTCTCTATTATATTATGACAGACCAGCTAGATCTACTGTCTCTATTATATTATGACAGACCAGCTAGATCTACTGTCTCTATTATATTATGACAGACCAGCTAGATCTACTGTCTCTATTATATAATGACAGACCAGCTAGATCTACTGTCTCTATTATATTATGACAGACCAGCTAGATCTACTGTCTCTATTTTATTATGACAGACCAGCTAGATCTACTGTCTCTATTTTATTATGACAGACCAGCTAGATCTACAGTATCTATTATATTATGACAGACCAGCTAGATCTACTGTCTCTATTATATTATGACAGACCAGCTAGATCTACTGTCTCTATTATATCATGACAGACCAGCTAGATCTACTGTCTCTATTATATTATGACATACCAGCTAGATCTAATGTCTCTATTATATTATGACAGACCAGCTAGATCTACTGTCTCTATTATATAATGACAGCCCAGCTAGATCTATTGTCTCTATTATATTATGACAAACCAGCTAGATCTACTGTCTCTATTATATTATGACAGACCAGCTAGATCTACTGTCTCTATTATGTTATGACAGTTTAGCTAGATATACTGTCTCTATTATATTATGACAGACCAGCTATATCTACCGTCTCTATTATATTATGACAGACCAGCTAGATCTAGTGTCTCTGTTATATTATGACAGATCAGCTAGATCTATGGCTCTATTATATTATTACAGACCAGCTAGATCTACAGTATCTATTATATTATGACAGACCAGCTAGATCTACTGTCTCTATTATATTATGACAGACCAGCTAGATCTACTGTCTCTATTATATCATGACAGACCAGCTAGATATACTGTCTCTATTATATTATGACAGACCAGCTAGATCTAATGTCTCTATTATATTATGACAGACCAGCTAGATCTACTGTCTCTATTATATAATGACAGCCCAGCCAGATCTATTGTCTCTATTATATTATGACAAACCAGCTAGATCTACTGTCTCTATTATATTATGACAGACCAGCTAGATCTACTGTCTCTATTATATTATGACAGTTCAGCTAGATATACTGTCTCTATTATATTATGACAGACCAGCTATATCTACCGTCTCTATTATATTATGACAGACCAGCTAGATCTAGTGTCTAATTTATATTATGACAGATCAGCTAGATCTATGGCTCTATTATATTATTACAGACCAGCTAGATCTACAGTATCTATTATATTATGACAGACCAGCTAGATCTACAGTATCTATTATATTATGACAGACCAGCTAGATATACGGTCTCTATTATATTTTGACAGACCAGATAGATCTACAGTATATGTTATATTATGACAGGCCAGCTAGATCTACTGTCTCTATTATATTATGACAGACCAGCTAGATCTAATTTCTCTATTACATTATGACAGACCAGCTATATCTAATGTCTCTATTATATTATGACAGACCAGCTAGATATACTGTCTCTGTTATATAATGACAGACCAGCTAGATCTACTGCCTCTATTACATTATGACAGACCAGCTAGATCTACTGCCTCTATTATATTATGACAGACCAGCTAGATCTACAGTCTCTATTATATTATGACAGACCAGCTAGATCTACTGTCTCTATTATATTATGACAGACCAGCTAGATCTACTGTCTCTATTATATCATGACAGACCAGATAGATCGAATGTCTCTATTATATTATGACAGACCAGCTAGATCTATTGTCTCTATTATATTATGACAGATCAGCTACATCTACTGTCTCTATTATATTATGACAAACCAGCTAGATCTACTGTCTCTATTATATAATGACAGACCAGCTAGATCTACTCTCTCTATTATATTATGACAGACCAGCTAGATCTACTGTCTCTATTTTATTATGACAGACCAGCTAGATCTACTGTCTCTATTATATTATGACAGACCAGCTAGATCTACTGTCTCTATTATATCATGACAGACCAGCTAGATATACTGTCTCTATTATATTATGACAGACCAGCTAGATCTAATGTCTCTATTATATTATGACAGACCAGCTAGATCTACTGTCTCTATTATATAATGACAGCCCAGCTAGATCTATTGTCTCTATTATATTATGACAAACCAGCTAGATCTACTGTCTCTATTATATTATGACAGACCAGCTAGATATACTGTCTCTATTATATTATGACAGTTCAGCTAGATATACTGTCTCTATTATATTATGACAGACCAGCTATATCTACCGTCTCTATTATATTATGACAGACCAGCTAGATCTAGTGTCTCTGTTATATTATGACAGACCAGCTAGATCTAATGTCTCTATTATATTATGACAGACCAGCTAGATCTACAGTATCTATTATATTATGACAGACCAGCTAGATCTACTGTCTCTATTATATTATGACAGACCAGCTAGATATACGGTCTCTATTATATTATGACAGACCAGCTAGATCTACTGTCTCTATTATATTATGACAGACCAGCTAGATCTACTGTCTCTATTATATTATGACAGACCAGCTAGATCTAATTTCTCTATTACATTATGACAGACCAGCTAGATCTAATGTCTCTATTATATTATGACAGACCAGCTAGATCTACTGTCTCTGTTATATAATGACAGACCAGCTAGATCTACTGCCTCTATTATATTATGACAGACCAGCTAGATCTACTGCCTCTATTATATTATGACAGACCAGCTAGATCTACAGTCTCTATTATATTATGACAGACCAGCTAGATCTAATGTCTCTATTATATTATGACAGACCAGCTAGATCTACTGTCTCTATTATATCATGACAGACCAGCTAGATCTAATGTCTCTATTATATTATGACAGACCAGCTAGATCTATTGTCTCTATTATATTATGACAGATCAGCTAGATCTACTGTCTCTATTATATAATGACAGACCAGCTAGATCTACTCTCTCTATTATATTATGACAGACCAGCTAGATCTAATGTCTCTATTATATTATGACAGACCAGCTAGATCTACTGTCTCTATTTTATTATGACAGACCAGCTAGATCTACAGTCTCTATTATATTATGACAGACCAGCTAGATCTACATGTCTCTATTATATTATGACAGACCAGCTAGATCTAATGTCTCTATTATATTATGACAGACCAGCTAGATCTAATTTCTCTATTACATTATGACAGACCAGCTAGATCTAATGTCTCTATTATATTATGACAGACCAGCTAGATCTAATGTCTCTATTATATTATGACAGACCAGCTAGATCTACATGTCTCTATTATATTATGACAGACCAGCTAGATCTACTGTCTCTATTATATTATGACAGACCAGCTAGATCTACATGTCTCTATTATATTATGACAGACCAGCTAGATCTAATGTCTCTATTATATTATGACAGACCAGCTAGATCTACTGTCTCTATTATATTATGACAGACCAGCTAGATCTAATGTCTCTATTATATTATGACAGACCAGCTAGATCTAATGTCTCTATTATATAATGACAGACCAGCTAGATCTACTGTCTCTATTATATTATGACAGACCAGCTAGATCTACTGTCTCTATTATATAATGACAGACCAGCTAGATCTACTGTCTCTATTATATTATGACAGACCAGCTAGATCTACATGTCTCTATTATATTATGACAGACCAGCTAGATCTAATGTCTCTATTATATTATGACAGACCAGCTAGATCTACATGTCTCTATTATATTATGACAGACCAGCTAGATCTACTGTCTCTATTATATTATGACAGACCAGCTAGATCTAATGTCTCTATTATATAATGACAGACCAGCTAGATCTAATGTCTCTATTATATTATGACAGACCAGCTAGATCTAATGTCTCTATTATATTATGACAGACCAGCTAGATCTAATGTCTCTATTATATTATGACAGACCAGCTAGATCTAATGTCTCTATTATATTATGACAGACCAGCTAGATCTAATGTCTCTATTATATAATGACAGACCAGCTAGATCTAATGTCTCTATTATATTATGACAGACCAGCTAGATCTAATGTCTCTATTATATTATGACAGACCAGCTAGATCTAATGTCTCTATTATATTATGACAGACCAGCTAGATCTAATGTCTCTATTATATTATGACAGACCAGCTAGATCTACTGTCTCTATTATATTATGACAGACCAGCTAGATCTACTGTCTCTATTATATTATGACAGACCAGCTAGATCTAATGTCTCTATTATATTATGACAGACCAGCTAGATCTAATGGCTCTATTATATTATGACAGACCAGCTAGATCTACATGTCTCTATTATATTATGACAGACCAGCTAGATCTAATGTCTCTATTATATTATGACAGACCAGCTAGATCTACTGTCTCTATTATATTATGACAGACCAGCTAGATCTACTGTCTCTATTATATTATGACAGACCAGCTAGATCTAATGTCTCTATTATATTATGACAGACCAGCTAGATCTAATGTCTCTATTATATTATGACAGACCAGCTAGATCTAATGTCTCTATTATATTATGACAGACCAGCTAGATCTAATGTCTCTATTATATTATGACAGACCAGCTAGATCTAATGTCTCTATTATATTATGACAGACCAGCTAGATCTAATGTCTCTATTATATTATGACAGACCAGCTAGATCTAATGTCTCTATTATATTATGACAGACCAGCTAGATCTAATGTCTCTATTATATTATGACAGACCAGCTAGATCTAATGTCTCTATTACATTATGACAGACCAGCTAGATCTAATGTCTCTATTATATTATGACAGACCAGCTAGATCTAATGTCTCTATTATATTATGACAGACCAGCTAGATCTACTGTCTCTATTATATTATGACAGACCAGCTAGATCTACTGTCTCTATTATATTATGACAGACCAGCTAGATCTACCGTCTCTATTATATTATGACAGACCAGCTAGATCTACTGTCTCTATTTATATTATGACAGACCAGCTAGATCTACTGTCTCTATTATATTATGACAGACCAGCTAGATCTACATGTCTCTATTATATTATGACAGACCAGCTAGATCTACTGTCTCTATTATATTATGACAGACCAGCTAGATCTACGGTCTCTATTATATTATGACAGACCAGCTAGATCTACTGTCTCTATTATATTATGACAGACCAGCTAGATCTACTGTCTCTATTATATTATGACAGACCAGCTAGATCTAATGTCTCTATTATATTATGACAGACCAGCTAGATCTAATGTCTCTATTATATTATGACAGACCAGCTAGATCTACTGTCTCTATTATATAATGACAGACCAGCTAGATCTACTGTCTCTATTATATTATGACAGACCAGCTAGATCTACTGTCTCTATTATATTATGACAGACCAGCTAGATCTACTGTCTCTATTATATTATGACAGACCAGCTAGATCTACTGTCTCTATTATATTATGACAGACCAGCTAGATCTACTGTCTCTATTATATCATGACAGACCAGCTAGATCTAATGTCTCTATTATATTATGACAGACCAGCTAGATCTAATGTCTCTATTACATTATGACAGACCAGCTAGATCTAATGTCTCTATTATATCATGACAGACCAGCTAGATCTAATGTCTCTATTATATTATGACAGACCAGCTAGATCTAATGTCTCTATTATATTATGACAGACCAGCTAGATCTAATGTCTCTATTATATTATGACAGACCAGCTAGATCTATTGTCTCTATTATATTATGACAGACCAGCTAGATCTAATGTCTCTATTATATTATGACAGACCAGCTAGATCTACTGTCTCTATTATATTATGACAGATCAGCTAGATCTACTGTCTCTATTATATTATGACAGACCAGCTAGATCTAATGTCTCTATTATATTATGACAGACCAGCTAGATCTAATGTCTCTATTATATAATGACAGACCAGCTAGATCTAATGGCTCTATTATATTATGACAGACCAGCTAGATCTAATGTCTCTATTATATTATGACAGACCAGCTAGATCTAATGTCTCTATTATATTATGACAGACCAGCTAGATCTACGGTCTCTATTATATTATGACAGACCAGCTAGATCTACTGTCTCTATTATATTATGACAGACCAGCTAGATCTAATGTCTCTATTATATTATGACAGACCAGCTAGATCTAATTTCTCTATTACATTATGACAGACCAGCTAGATCTAATGTCTCTATTATATTATGACAGACCAGCTAGATCTAATGTCTCTATTATATTATGACAGACCAGCTAGATCTAATGTCTCTATTATATTATGACAGACCAGCTAGATCTAATGTCTCTATTATATTATGACAGACCAGCTAGATCTAATGTCTCTATTATATTATGACAGACCAGCTAGATCTACTGTCTCTATTATATTATGACAGACCAGCTAGATCTACTGTCTCTATTATATTATGACAGACCAGCTAGATCTACTGTCTCTATTATATCATGACAGACCAGCTAGATCTAATGTCTCTATTATATTATGACAGACCAGCTAGATCTAATGTCTCTATTATATTATGACAGACCAGCTAGATCTACTGTCTCTATTATATAATGACAGACCAGCTAGATCTACTGTCTCTATTATATTATGACAGACCAGCTAGATCTACTGTCTCTATTATATTATGACAGACCAGCTAGATCTACTGTCTCTATTATATTATGACAGACCAGCTAGATCTACTGTCTCTATTATATTATGACAGACCAGCTAGATCTACTGTCTCTATTATATTATGACAGACCAGCTAGATCTAATGTCTCTATTATATTATGACAGACCAGCTAGATCTACTGTCTCTATTATATTATGACAGACCAGCTAGATCTACTGTCTCTATTATATTATGACAGACCAGCTAGATCTAATGTCTCTATTATATTATGACAGACCAGCTAGATCTACGGTCTCTATTATATTATGACAGACCAGCTAGATCTACTGTCTCTATTATATTATGACAGACCAGCTAGATCTACTGTCTCTATTATATTATGACAGACCAGCTAGATCTAATGTCTCTATTATATTATGACAGACCAGCTAGATCTAATGTCTCTATTATATTATGACAGACCAGCTAGATCTACTGTCTCTATTATATAATGACAGACCAGCTAGATCTACATGTCTCTATTATATTATGACAGACCAGCTAGATCTACTGTCTCTATTATATTATGACAGACCAGCTAGATATACTGTCTCTATTATATTATGACAGACCAGCTAGATCTAATGTCTCTATTATATTATGACAGACCAGCTAGATCTAATGTCTCTATTATATTATGACAGACCAGCTAGATATACTGTCTCTATTATATTATGACAGACCAGCTAGATCTATTGTCTCTATTACATTATGACAGACCAGCTAGATCTAATGTCTCTATTACATTATGACAGACCAGCTAGATCTACTGTCTCTATTATATTATGACAGACCAGCTAGATCTACATGTCTCTATTATATTATGACAGACCAGCTAGATCTACTGTCTCTATTATATTATGACAGACCAGCTAGATCTAATGTCTCTATTATATTATGACAGACCAGCTAGATCTAATGTCTCTATTATATTATGACAGACCAGCTAGATCTAATGTCTCTATTATATTATGACAGACCAGCTAGATCTACTGTCTCTATTACATTATGACAGACCAGCTAGATCTAATGTCTCTATTATATTATGACAGACCAGCTAGATCTACTGTCTCTATTATATTATGACAGACCAGCTAGATATACTGTCTCTATTATACTATGACAGACCAGCTAGATCTAATGTCTCTATTTTATTATGACAGACCAGCTAGATCTACATGTCTCTATTATATTATGACAGACCAGCTAGATCTACTGTCTCTATTATATTATGACAGACCAGCTAGATCTATTGTCTCTATTATATTATGACAGACCAGCTAGATCTACTGTCTCTATTATATTATGACAGACCAGCTAGATCTAATGTCTCTATTATATTATGACAGACCAGCTAGATCTACTGTCTCTATTATATTATGACAGACCAGCTAGATCTATTGTCTCTATTATATTATGACAGACCAGCTAGATCTACTGTCTCTATTATATTATGACAGACCAGCTAGATCTACATGTCTCTATTATATTATGACAGACCAGCTAGATCTACTGTCTCTATTATATTATGACAGACCAGCTAGATCTACTGTCTCTATTATATTATGACAGACCAGCTAGATCTACTGTCTCTATTATATTATGACAGACCAGCTAGATCTACTG
The DNA here is from genome assembly GCF_045679555.1 of Salvelinus alpinus. Classification (NCBI taxonomy): domain Eukaryota; kingdom Metazoa; phylum Chordata; class Actinopteri; order Salmoniformes; family Salmonidae; genus Salvelinus; species Salvelinus alpinus. The sequence continues at coordinate 3,859,891 of NC_092095.1, forward strand.
TCTCTATTATATTATGACAGACCAGCTAGATCTACATGTCTCTATTATATTATGACAGACCAGCTAGATCTACTGTCTCTATTATATTATGACAGACCAGCTAGATCTACTGTCTCTATTATATTATGACAGACCAGCTAGATCTAATGTCTCTATTATATTATGACAGACCAGCTAGATCTACATGTCTCTATTATATTATGACAGACCAGCTAGATCTACTGTCTCTATTATATTATGACAGACCAGCTAGATCTAATGTCTCTATTATATTATGACAGACCAGCTAGATCTAATGTCTCTATTATATTATGACAGACCAGCTAGATCTACTGTCTCTATTATATTATGACAGACCAGCTAGATCTACATGTATCTATTATATTATGACAGACCAGCTAGATCTACTGTCTCTATTATATTATGACAGACCAGCTAGATCTACATGTCTATATTATATTATGACAGACCAGCTAGATCTACTGTCTCTATTATATAATGACAGACCAGCTAGATCTACTGTCTCTATTATATTATGACAGACCAGCTAGATCTAATGTCTCTATTACATTATGACAGACCAGCTAGATCTACATGTCTCTATTATATTATGACAGACCAGCTAGATCTACTGTCTCTATTATATTATGACAGACCAGCTAGATCTAATGTCTCTATTATATTATGACAGACCAGCTAGATCTAATGTCTCTATTATATTATGACAGACCAGCTAGATCTACTGTCTCTATTATATTATGACAGGCCAGCTAGATCTACTGTCTCTATTACATTATGACAGACCAGCTAGATCTAATGTCTCTATTATATTATGACAGACCAGCTAGATCTACTGTCTCTATTATATTATGACAGACCAGCTAGATCTAATGTCTCTATTATATTATGACAGACCAGCTAGATCTACAGTATCTATTATATAATGACAGACCAGCTAGATCTACTGTCTCTATTATATTATGACAGACCAGCTAGATCTAATGTCTCTATTACATTATGACAGACCAGCTAGATCTACTGTCTCTATTATATTATGACAGAGCAGCTAGATCTACTGTCTCTATGATATTATGACAGACCAGCTAGATCTACTGTCTCTATTACATTATGACAGACCAGCTAGATCTAATGTCTCTATTATATTATGACAGACCAGCTAGATCTACTGTCTCTATTATATAATGACATACCAGCTAGATCTATTGCCTCTATTATATTATGACAGACCAGCTAGATCTAATGTCTCTATTACATTATGACAGACCAGCTAGATCTACTGTCTCTATTATATTATGACAGACCAGCTAGATCTACTGTCTCTATTATATTATGACAGACCAGCTAGATCTAATGTCTATATTACATTATGACAGACCAGCTAGATCTACTGTCTCTATTATATTATGACAGACCAGCTAGATCTACTGTCTCTATCATATTATGACAGACCAGCTAGATCTACTGTCTCTATTATATTATGACAGATCAGCTAGATCTACTGTCTCTATTATATTATGACAGACCAGCTAGATCTACAGTATCTATTATATTATGACAGACCAGCTAGATCTACTGTCTCTATTATATAATGACAGACCAGCTAGATCTACTGTCTCTATTATATTATGACAGACCAGCTAGATCTAATGTCTCTATTATATTATGCCAGACCAGCTAGATCTAATGTCTCTATTATATTATGACAGACCAGCTAGATCTACTGTCTCTATTACGTTATGACAGACCAGCTAGATCTACTGTCTCTATTATATTATGACAGACCAGCTAAATCTAATGTCTCTATTACATTATGACAGACCAGCTAGATCTAATGTCTCTATTATATTATGACAGACCAGCTAGATCTAATGTCTCTATTATATAAGGACAGACCAGCTAGATCTACTGTCTCTATTATATTATGACAGACCAGCTAGATCTAATGTCTCTATTATATTATGACAGACCAGCTAGATCTACTTACTGTCTCTATTATATTATGACAGACCAGCTAGATTGAATGTCTCTATTACATTATGACAGACCAGCTAGATCTACTGTCTCTATTACATTATGACAGACCAGCTAGATCTACTGTCTCTATTATATTATGACAGACCAGCTAGATCTACTTTCTCTTTTATATTATGACAGACCAGCTAGATCTACTGTCTCTATTATATTATGACAGACCAGCTAGATCTACTGTCTCTATTATATTATGAAAAACCAGCTAAATCTACTGTCTCTATTACATTATGACAGACCAGCTAGATCTAATGTCTTTATTATATTATGACAGACCAGCAAGATCTACTGTCTCTATTATATAAGGACAGACCAGCTAGATATACTGTCTCTATTATATTATGACAGACCAGCTAGATCTACTGTCTCTATCATATTATGACAGACCAGCTAGATCTACTGTCTCTATTATATTATGACAGACCAGCTAGATCTACTGTCTCTAGTATATTATGACAGACCAGCTAGATCTACAGTATCTATTATATTATGACAGACCAGCTAGATCTACTTTCTCTATTATATAATGACAGACCAGCTAGATCTACTGTCTCTATTATATTATGACAGACCAGCTAGATCTACTTTCTCTTTTATATTATGACAGACCAGCTAGATCTACTGTCTCTATTATATTATGACAGACCAGCTAGATCTACTGTCTATATTACATTATGACAGACCAGCTAGATCTACTGTCTCTATTATATTATGACAGACCAGCTAGATCTACTGTCTCTATCATATTATGACAGACCAACTAGATCTACTGTCTCTATTATAGTTTGACAGACCAGCTAGATCTACAGTCTCTATTATATTATGACAGAACAGATAGATTTATGGCTCTATTATATTATGACAGACCAGCTCGATCTACAGTCTCTATTATATTATGACAGAACTGCTAGATTTATGGCTCTATTATATTATGACAGACCAGCTACATATACTGTCTCTATTATATTATGACACACCAGCTAGATATACTGTCTCTATTATATTATGACAGACCAGCTAGATCTAATGTCTCTATTATATTATGACAGACCAGCTAGATCTACAGTATCTATTATATTATGACAGGCCAGCTAGATATACTGTCTCTATTATATTATGACAGACCAGCTAGATCTACTGTCTCTATTATATTATGACAGACCAGCTAGATCTACTTACTGTCTCTATTATATTATGACAGACCAGCTAGATTGAATGTCTCTATTACATTATGACAGACCAGCTAGATCTACTGTCTCTATTACATTATGACAGACCAGCTAGATCTACTGTCTCTATTATATTATGACAGACCAGCTAGATCTACTGTCTCTATTATATTATGACAGACCAGCTAGATCTACTGTCTCTATTATATTATGCCAGACCAGCTAGATCTACTGTCTCTATTATATTATGAAAAACCAGCTAAATCTACTGTCTCTATTACATTATGACAGACCAGCTAGATCTAATGTCTCTATTATATTATGACAGACCAGCTAGATCTACTGTCTCTATTATATTATGCCAGTTCAGCTAGATCTACTGTCTCTATCATATTATGACAGACCAGCTAGATCTACTGCCTCTATTATATTATGACAGAACAGCTAGATCTATTTTCATTATTATATTATGACAGACCAGCTAGATCTAATGTCTCTATTATATTATGACAGACAATCTAGATCTAATGTCTCTATTATATTATGACAGACCAGCTAGATGTACAGTATCTATTATATTATGACAGGCCAGCTAGATCTACTGTCTCTATTATATTATGACAGACCAGCTAGATCTAATGTCTCTATTACATTATGACAGACCAGCTAGATCTACTGTCTCTATTATATTATGACAGACCAGCTAGATCTAATGTCTCTATTATATTATGACAGACCAGCTAGATCTACTGTCTCTATTATATTATGACAGATCAGCTAGATCTAATGTCTCTATTATATTATGACAGACCAGCTAGATCTAATGTCTCTATTATATTATGACAGACCAGCTAGATCTACTGTCTCTATTATATTATGACAGACCAGCTAGATCTAATGTCTCTATTATATTATGACAGACCAGCTAGATCTAATGTCTCTATTATATTATGACAGACCAGCTAGATCTAATGTCTCTATTATATTATGACAGACCAGCTAGATCTACTGTCTCTGTTATATTATGACAGACCAGCTAGATCTACTGTCTCTATTATATTATGACAGACCAGCTAGATCTACTGTCTCTATTATATTATGACAGACCAGCTAGATCTACTGTCTCTATTATATTATGACAGACCAGCTAGATCTACTGTCTCTATTATATTATGACAGACCAGCTAGATCTACTGTCTCTATTATATTATGACAGACCAGCTAGATCTAATGTCTCTATTATATTATGACATACCAGCTAGATCTACTGTCTCTATTATATTATGACAGACCAGCTAGATCTACTGTCTCTATTATATTATGACAGACCATCTAGATCTACTGTCTCTATTATATTATGACAGACCAGCTAGATCTACTGTCTCTATTATATTATGACAAACCAGCTAGATCTACTGTCTCTATTATATTATGACAGACCAGCTAGATCTACTGTCTCTATTATATTATGACAGACCAGCTAGATCTAATTTCTCTATTATATTATGACAGACCAGCTAGATCTACTGTCTCTATTATATTATGACAGACCAGCTAGATCTACTGTCTCTATTATATTATGACAGACCAGCTAGATCTAATGCCTCTATTATATTATGACAGACCAGCTAGATCTAATGTCTCTATTATATTATGACAGACCAGCTAGATCTACTGTCTCTATTATATTATGACAGACCAGCTAGATCTACTGTCTCTATTATATTATGACAGACCAGCTAGATCTAATGTCTCTATTATATTATGACAGACCAGCTAGATCTACTGTCTCTATTATATAATGACAGACCAGCTAGATCTACTGTCTCTATTATATTATGACAGACCAGCTAGATCTACTGTCTCTATTATATTATGACAGACCAGCTAGATCTAATGTCTCTATTATATTATGACAGACCAGCTAGATCTACTGTCTCTATTATATAATGACAGACCAGCTAGATCTACTGTCTCTATTATATTATGACAGACCAGCTAGATCTACTGTCTCTATTATATAATGACAGACCAGCTAGATCTACTGTCTCTATTATATTATGACAGACCAGCTAGATATACTGTCTCTATTATATAATGACAGACCAGCTAGATCTAATGTCTCTATTATATTATGACAGACCAGCTAGATCTATTGTCTCTATTATATTATGACAGACCAGCTAGATCTACTGTCTCTATTATATAATGACAGACCAGCTAGATCTACTGTCTCTATTATATTATGACAGACCAGCTAGATCTAATGTCTCTATTACATTATGACAGACCAGCTAGATCTAATGTCTCTATTATATTATGACAGACCAGCTAGATCTAATGTCTCTATTATATAATGACAGACCAGCTAGATCTAATGTCTCTATTATATTATGACAGACCAGCTAGATCTACATGTCTCTATTATATATATGACAGACCAGCTAGATCTAATGTCTCTATTATATTATGACAGACCAGCTAGATCTAATGTCTCTATTACATTATGACAGACCAGCTAGATCTAATGTCTCTATTATATTATGACAGACCAGCTAGATCTAATGTCTCTATTATATTATGACAGACCAGCTAGATCTAATGTCTCTATTATATTATGACAGACCAGCTAGATCTAATGTCTCTATTATATTATGACAGACCAGCTAGATCTAATGTCTCTATTATATAATGACAGACCAGCTAGATCTAATGTCTCTATTATATTATGACAGACCAGCTAGATCTAATGTCTCTATTATATAATGACAGACCAGCTAGATCTAATGTCTCTATTATATAATGACAGACCAGCTAGATCTAATGTCTCTATTATATTATGACAGACCAGCTAGATCTAATGTCTCTATTATATTATGACAGACCAGCTAGATCTAATGTCTCTATTATATTATGACAGACCAGCTAGATCTAATGTCTCTATTATATAATGACAGACCAGCTAGATCTAATGTCTCTATTATATTATGACAGACCAGCTAGATCTAATGTCTCTATTACATTATGACAGACCAGCTAGATCTAATGTCTCTATTATATTATGACAGACCAGCTAGATCTAATGTCTCTATTATATAATGACAGACCAGCTAGATCTAATGTCTCTATTATATTATGACAGACCAGCTAGATCTACATGTCTCTATTATATATATGACAGACCAGCTAGATCTAATGTCTCTATTATATTATGACAGACCAGCTAGATCTAATGTCTCTATTATATTATGACAGACCAGCTAGATCTACATGTCTCTATTATATTATGACAGACCAGCTAGATCTAATGTCTCTATTACATTATGACAGACCAGCTAGATCTAATGTCTCTATTATATTATGACAGACCAGCTAGATCTAATGTCTCTATTATATTATGACAGACCAGCTAGATCTACATGTCTCTATTATATTATGACAGACCAGCTAGATCTAATGTCTCTATTATATTATGACAGACCAGCTAGATCTAATGTCTCTATTACATTATGACAGACCAGCTAGATCTAATGTCTCTATTATATTATGACAGACCAGCTAGATCTAATGTCTCTATTATATTATGACAGACCAGCTAGATCTAATGTCTCTATTACATTATGACAGACCAGCTAGATCTAATGTCTCTATTATATTATGACAGACCAGCTAGATCTAATGTCTCTATTACATTATGACAGACCAGCTAGATCTAATGTCTCTATTATATTATGACAGACCAGCTAGATCTAATGTCTCTATTACATTATGACAGACCAGCTAGATCTAATGTCTCTATTACATAATGACAGACCAGCTAGATCTAATGTCTCTATTACATTATGACAGACCAGCTAGATCTAATGTCTCTATTATATTATGACAGACCAGCTAGATCTACATGTCTCTATTATATTATGACAGACCAGCTAGATCTAATGTCTCTATTATATTATGACAGACCAGCTAGATCTAATGTCTCTATTATATTATGACAGACCAGCTAGATCTAATGTCTCTATTATATTATGACAGACCAGCTAGATCTAATGTCTCTATTATATAATGACAGACCAGCTAGATCTAATGTCTCTATTATATTATGACAGACCAGCTAGATCTACATGTCTCTATTATATTATGACAGACCAGCTAGATCTAATGTCTCTATTATATTATGACAGACCAGCTAGATCTACTGTCTCTATTATATTATGACAGACCAGCTAGATCTAATGTCTCTATTATATTATGACCGACCAGCTAGATCTAATGTCTCTATTATATTATGACAGACCAGCTAGATCTAATGTCTCTATTATATTATGACAGACCAGCTAGATCTAATGTCTCTATTATATTATGACAGACCAGCTAGATCTAATGTCTCTATTATATTATGACAGACCAGCTAGATCTAATGTCTCTATTATATTATGACAGACCAGCTAGATCTAATGTCTCTATTATATTATGACAGACCAGCTAGATCTAATGTCTCTATTATATTATGACAGACCAGCTAGATCTACTGTCTCTATTATATTATGACAGACCAGCTAGATCTACTGTCTCTATTATATTATGACAGACCAGCTAGATCTACTGTCTCTATTATATTATGACAGACCAGCTAGATCTACTGTCTCTATTATATTATGACAGACCAGCTAGATATACTGTCTCTATTACATTATGACAGACCAGCTAGATCTAATGTCTCTATTATATTATGACAGACCAGCTAGATCTAATGTCTCTATTATATTATGACAGACCAGCTAGATCTACTGTCTCTATTATATTATGACAGACCAGCTAGATCTAATGTCTCTATTATATTATGACAGACCAGCTAGATCTACTGTCTCTATTACATTATGACAGACCAGCTAGATCTAATGTCTCTATTATATTATGACAGACCAGCTAGATCTAATGTCTCTATTATATTATGACAGACCAGCTAGATCTAATGTCTCTATTATATTATGACAGACCAGCTAGATCTAATGTCTCTATTATATTATGACAGACCAGCTAGATCTACTGTCTCTATTATATTATGACAGACCAGCTAGATCTACTGTCTCTATTATATTATGACAGACCAGCTAGATCTAATGTCTCTATTATATTATGACAGACCAGCTAGATCTAATGTCTCTATTATATTATGACAGACCAGCTAGATCTAATGTCTCTATTATATTATGACAGACCAGCTAGATCTAATGCCTCTATTATATTATGACAGACCAGCTAGATCTAATGTCTCTATTATATTATGACAGACCAGCTAGATATAATGTCTCTATTATATTATGACAGACCAGCTAGATCTACTGTCTCTATTATATTATGACAGACCAGCTAGATCTACTGTCTCTATTATATTATGACAGACCAGCTAGATCTACTGTCTCTATTATATTATGACAGACCAGCTAGATCTACTGTCTCTGTTATATTATGACAGACCAGCTAGATCTACTGTCTCTATTATATTATGACAGACCAGCTAGATCTACTGTCTCTATTATATTATGACAGACCAGCTAGATCTACTGTCTCTATTATATTATGACAGACCAGCTAGATCTACTGTCTCTATTATATTATGACAGTTCAGCTAGATCTACTGTCTCTATTATATTATGACAGACCAGCTAGATCTACTGTCTCTGTTATATTATGACAGACCAGCTAGATATACTGTCTCTATTATATTATGACAGACCAGCTAGATCTATTGTCTCTATTATATTATGACAGACCAGCTAGATCTAATGTCTCTATTATATTATGACAGACCAGCTAGATCTACTGTCTCTATTATATTATGACAGACCAGCTAGATCTAATGTCTCTATTATATTATGACAGACCAGCTAGATCTAATGTCTCTATTATATTATGACAGACCAGCTAGATCTACTGTTTCTATTATATAATGACAGACCAGCTTGATCTACTGCCTCTATTATATTATGACAGAGCAGCTAGAGGTACAGTATCTATTATTATATGACAGACCAGCTAGATCTACTGTCTCTATTATATTATGACAGACCAGCTGGATCTAATGTCTCTATTACATTATGACAGACCAGCTAGATATACTGTCTCTATAATATTATGACAGACCAGCTAGATCTAATGCCTCTATAATATTATGACAGACCAGCTAGATCTACTGTCTCTATTATATTATGACAGATCAGCTAGATCTAATGTCTCTATCATATTATGACAGACCAGCTAGATCTACTGTCTCTATTATATTATGACAGACCAGCTAGATCTACTGTCTCTATTATATTATGACAGTTCAGCTAGATCTACTGTCTCTATTATATAATGACAGACCAGCTAGATCTACTGTCTCTGTTTATAATGACAGACCAGCTAGATATACTGTCTCTATTATGACAGACTACCTAGATCTAATGTCTCTATTATATTATGACAGACCAGCTAGATCTACTGTCTCTATTATATTATGACAGACCAGCTAGATCTACTGTCTATTATATAATGACAGACCAGCTAGATCTACTGTCTCTATTATATTATGACAGACCAGCTAGATCTAATGTCTCTATTACATTATGACAGACCAGCTAGATCTAATGTCTCTATTATATTATGACAGACCAGCTAGATCTACTGTCTCTATTATATAATGACAGACCAGCTTGATCTACTGCCTCTATTATATTATGACAGAGTAGCTAGAGGTACAGTATCTATTATTATATGACAGACCAGCTAGATCTACTGTCTCTATTATATTATGACAGACCAGCTAGATCTAATGTCTCTATTATATTATGACAGACCACCTAGATCTACAGTATCTATTATATTATGACAGGCCAGCTAGATCTAATGTCTCTATTACATTATGACAGACCAGCTAGATCTAATGTCTCTATTATATTATGACAGACAATCTAGATCTAATGTCTCTATTACATTATGACAGACCAGCTAGATCTACTGTCTCTATTATATTATGACAGACCAGCTGGATCTAATGTCTCTATTACATTATGACAGACCAGCTAGATCTAATGTCTCTATTATATTATGACAGACCAGCTAGATCTAATGTCTCTATTATATTATGACAGACCAGCTAGATCTAATGTCTCTATTACATTATGACAGACCAGCTAGATCTAATGTCTCTATTATATTATGACAGACCAGCTAGATCTAATGTCTCTATTATATTATGACAGACCAGCTAGATCTAATGTCTCTATAATATTATGACAGACCAGCTAGATCTACAGTCTCTATTACATTATGACAGACCAGCTAGATGTAATGTCTCTATTACATTATGACAGACCAGCTAGATCTAATGTCTCTATTATATTATGACAGACCAGCTAGATCTAATGTCTCTATTATATTATGACAGACCAGCTAGATCTACTGTCTCTATTCTCTATTATATATGACAGACCAGCTAGATCTAATGTCTCTATTACATTATGACAGACCAGCTAGATCTAATGTCTCTATTATATTATGACAGACCAGCTAGATCTACTGTCTCTATTATATAATGACAGACCAGCTAGATCTACTGCCTCTATTATATTATGACAGACTATTATTATATGACAGACCAGCTAGATCTATTGTCTCTATTATATTATGACAGACCAGCTAGATCTAATGTCTCTATTATATTATGACAGACAATCTAGATCTAATGTCTCTATTATATTTTGACCGACCAGCTAGATGTACAGTATCTATTATATTATGACAGGCCAGCTAGATCTACTGTCTCTATTATATTATGACAGACCAGCTGGATCTAATGTCTCTATTACATTATGACAGACCAGCTAGATATACTGTCTCTATAATATTATGACAGACCAGCTAGATCTAATGCCTCTATAATATTATGACAGACCAGCTAGATCTACTGTCTCTATTATATTATGACAGATCAGCTAGATCTAATGTCTCTATCATATTATGACAGACCAGCTAGATCTACTGTCTCTATTATATTATGACAGACCAGCTAGATCTACTGTCTCTATTATATTATGACAGTTCAGCTAGATCTACTGTCTCTATTATATAATGACAGACCAGCTAGATCTACTGTCTCTGTTTATTATGACAGACCAGCTAGATATACTGTCTCTATTATGACAGACTACCTAGATCTAATGTCTCTATTATATTATGACAGACCAGCTAGATCTACTGTCTCTATTATATTATGACAGACCAGCTAGATCTACTGTCTATTATATAATGACAGACCAGCTAGATCTACTGTCTCTATTATATTATGACAGACCAGCTAGATCTAATGTCTCTATTACATTATGACAGACCAGCTAGATCTAATGTCTCTATTATATTATGACAGACCAGCTAGATCTACTGTCTCTATTATATAATGACAGACCAGCTTGATCTACTGCCTCTATTATATTATGACAGAGTAGCTAGAGGTACAGTATCTATTATTATATGACAGA